>NW_027255896.1:26311203-26553703 GCF_043229965.1 Drosophila suzukii | reverse complement strand
TTAGTTGATGGAGTACGCGAATGTAGTGTGTGTGGACGTCGAAAAGAAAGAACCAGGGCGTCGATTTCTGCACGCAATTATCGACCATGACTAAGGAGGCCAACAGGGACGCTTTGGAAGCTGTCCAAGGAGGGGAACATGCAGTCGGGGACTGTAGAGAACTTAACGTAGCCTCCACCACCATGGCCTACATAGACTGCGACAAGACAGCGATAGAAGATTCAACGAGGGAAACCAGCAGTCAGCATTTTCCAGGCGCTGCTACAATGGAGTAACTCCGCAGGCAGCGGATGCACCCGTGCAAACGAATTTAAGCTGTGAGGCCGCCCACTTTCCTGTACGAGGGCAGTCCGATAAGTACCTAGCCTCACCGCCCGATGGCGTCACTATCGCAAGAGAAATTTACTCGGACTCGTAGTTTTCTTTTGATTGTTGTCTGCGATTCGACTCACATTTTTGGAAGGGAAATCGCGCAGCGAAATCAAAGACCGCTTGGATGCTGTGTACGGTGACTCTTCCCCTTCGATGGCGACCGTCAAAAATTGGTTTAACGAGTTTCAACGTGGTCGCACGTCAGTTTTTGAAGACCCACGCCCAGGTGCCCCGAAAACGGCTACCACGGAGGATAACGTGACAAAAATCCACGATCTCGTATTGGCAGACCACCGATTGAAGATACGCGAGATAGCTGAGGCAGTGGGCATGTCAAAAGACCGCGTAGGTCATATCCTGCATGAAATTTTGGGCATGAGAAAGCTGTCGGCGCGATGGGTGCCGCGGTAGCTCACTCCGGACAACAAACGCAACCGTGAGACCACTTAAGAGAAGTGTTTGACGCTGTTTAAGCGCAATCCGAAGGAGTTTCTGCGTCGTTTCGTGACCGTCGACGAAACATGGATCCACCGTTTTTTGGGATTCACAAGGTGTGATCTACATCGACTACCTGGAGAAGGGCAAAACGGTCACTGGGCTGTACTATGCTGAATTATTGGGCCGATTCGCCGCCGAATTGCAGAAAATACGGCCCCATTTCGCGAAGAAAAAAGTGCTCTTACATCATGAAAACGCACCGGCTCACACTTCCGCCCTCGCCAAGGTCAAAATGGTCGAATTGGGCTACGAACTGCTACCCCATCTTTTTGTTTCCAAACTTGAAAAAGTCACTCGCTGGACAGAAATTTGCGTCGAATGAGGAGGTCGTCGCCGCCACAGAGGCCTACTTTGCAGACCTCGAGAAAACGTATTTTTCAGACGGGTTAAAGAAAAGTGAGCATCGCTGGATCAAGTGTATCGAGCTAACAGGAGATTATGTTGAGAAATAAATCGCCACTGTTCCAAAATTTTCGATTTTCTTTTGGAGGCTAACTACTTATCGGACCACCCACGTATATTACCAGTCACGCTGTGCGGGGCTGGTCGACGGGAGGATATGTGCGCATTCCTGGACGTGGGGTGGTCTGTTACGATTATCGACGGCGAGCTAGGAAGACGCCTTGGGGTTCAAGGTGAGCGTCGACAACCTTACATTCAATGATTTGGAGTTGGAGAAACCAGACTGCCTACCAATATCGTGAGTTTGCAAATTTGTGGATTAGGCAAGCAAGTTTAGCATGCTTTGCGGAACGTGTTTTCCCTTCCAAACCTGAGCATGCCGATGCAGACCCTACACCGACGAGATGTTCAAGGCGTGCATAAGCATGCGCGCCGAAAAGACTTCACAGCAACGATGCTATTTTACCTCAACTAGCAGCTAACCTACGTGAGCTCAACCTCATCACAATTCTAGCATCGTCTGTGGTCCGACATCACAGTAACCATCGTTTCCGTAGCCGCGACGCGATCGTCCTGCCATCAAAGCGTCCCTGTGCCAGCGACCAGTGCTCATTACCCCCTTGTCCCGCGGCGTGACCCAGAAGAGTCTTCTTCGGTTAGGCACACAAAGTGGTGACCCCGAAGTGATCCTTGACCAACAAAAGACCACACACCAGCATCCCCCTTCTAACCAAAAGCTGAACCTCTAACTGTTGAGAGGTACCGTTAAGTATACACTACATTCATCCGCCCTGAAAACCATAGCTCACAGGATACGCAGATTTATACGGCTTCACAGGATTCTTCGTTTCCAAAACACGACTTTTAACTTATCACATTATGTCAACTTCATTCATAGCGGAAACAAGTCACACAAGAATCGATTACTAGACAACCAAAATGAGTCACACGTACAAGTCCAACAGCACATAAGGAATTATGGCAAGGATTCGGTAGAACGACGCCACCGAGACGGTGGTATTCCGGTGTTCCGATAAGCTAAGCCATTTAAACGATCTCTGGCAGCAGTTTTGTGACCTAGATGAAAGTCCAGCAAGCTGCATTACCCACTGGAGATGAGTATGCCTCAGGACTAACAGGATTAGCGGAGCTGGTCCAGAAGTATGAGCAGGTATATAAAGAAAACACCCTCAAAAGGCACCTCGGCGAATCCAGAACAACACAAAGGACCCGTTAGACAAGCAAATCATGAGTGACTCAACTAGAGTCTCTAATTCTGGCGACCAATGCGCCCTCGATCATCCCAGGTCCTACAACGACACCTGGAGGTTGAATGGGAATTATTGAAACAGGCCCATGATGATCTCGATAATACGCCTGGGGCAGAGGCAGCCGCCAAAGAAGAAGTTAGTCTATTCCAGTCCTTGCCGACTACCAAGGTATCATTACAAGGGCCGACCGGTCATCTACAAACATGTCGCGCTGTAATAGACTCTGGATCACAGGTGAATCTTATTTCAAGGAGAATGGCAGATCTGCTATCTCTTAAGGAAATGTCGTCACCGATTAAAGTATCTGGAATCGGAGGAAAAATAACAACACCAATTAGATCAATACTAAAGCTCTCGTCCACTTCCGTTTCGGCAGCGAGTAAGACCGGTTGTGCTCTGCTTCGTTTAAGGAAAAACTTACATTTTTGAGTATCAAAGGCTCTGGGAAAAAGTTTGTGACTTAAAGTAGAAAACTGTTTAGAAGTGCTAATTTCGTTTTTTTTTTCATTGTGAAGAAAAAGAACAACAAGGAAGAACGCTATATTCGAGTACCTCGACTATCAGATACCCGTTACTTAGCTAAATGGAGATATGCAAGCAGCAAAGCGAGACTAAAATGCGCCACCTACCGGCGGTAGACAGATTTAAGCGTTATGGGCGTTAGAGTGGGCGTGGCAAATTTTTTTTAGATCAATAGATAGGTATTGACGAGACCAATACATTTCAGTTAAACTTTTTTATCTAGCATGAAAATTGTGGGCGTCACAGGTTTGGGCGGTTTGTGGGAGTTAGAGTGGGCGTGGCACTCTGCTGAAACAAACTTGCGCTGCGTAAGAAGCTCAGGAATCTGCACGCCAAATCTCAGCTCTTATAGTTTCCGAGATCTCAGCGTTCATCCGGACGGATGACGGGTCGGAACCGCTTCCTTTTGCCTGTTACATACTTTTCGACGAATCTAGTATACCTTTTTACTCTACGAGTAACGGGTATAATTACTTCCATTAGAAGTGGTGTATTTTGGGAAGTTTTTGGCAGGCTGGTAAAACCAGGGGCTAACATGGCGGACGCCGGTAAACCGGTGTCGGCCAAAGGCAAACGCCCTGATCTAAATTCATCCAGCCAAATAATTGAGAAGAGAAACCCTTATCAGCAGCCAGCAACTAGTTTTCTTAAGGCAGGTTCTTGTGAAAAAGTTATGGCAAAAAGAGTGTGCAGGGGTAATCCTGAGAATGCAAATATTAGTGCGAATCAGATGGACGCAATGGATGACCAAACGGACAGCAATATGAGCCCAAAAAACATGGCCGCCAATTCAGGCAGCGAAGAGAGTTGAAACATAAATAGGAAAAGTGTGGCTGCAGCAGAATATTGTAAAAAGGTTACTAACTCGAGAGAAAAAAAGGTACAAACGATATGCCCAATCAGAAAAAATATTTGATTATAGTATCAAAGAACCAGCCCTCTGATTTAAAATGAAAGGATATAGAACGTACCTATGTTATTTTTCTTACGTGTAAATATCTGGTTTTAATCGATCTGCCTTGTTTTCTGTGTATGAATTCTTATAAGGGGTTAACGAGTTGTTGGAGTTATGGATGTTGGAGGTTCTACTATATCTATAGGATCTTATCTTTTACGCTGTGGAACTAGCAATCTGGTTAACTTTACGACTTGATATGGGTGGTTAGGGTATGGGGTTCCTGCTTTATCGATATGTTCTGATCTTTTTCGGATTTTGACCGGGTGACCTTCACTTACCGCACTTTTCCCCCGCAGAACTGGCACTCCGGTCCCAGCCAGCCGTCGGCGCAAAGGCACTGGACGTCCTCCTGGCACTGCCCGTCGTTCGGGCAGCGTCCTCCATGGGCGGTGCAGTTGAAAGCGGCCGCGCGGTGGAGTCCGCTGAAGCAGCCGTGGAAGAGGAGTAGCGTGAGGAAGAGCAGGCATTTTCGCCTGTATTTCGCATTGAATGTGGGTGAGGTGCTGCTCCGGTTTGGTTGCTTCAGCGGCTGCTCCGCCAGGCACATGATTCCCTTAGTTGATTGCGATATTCACCGCCCCCGCAGCTGCAGCTTCACATCGTCGTCGTCGTTGTCCTGCTGTCCTGCGAGTCCTTCGATTTTCGCGACTATTGCACAATTTTCCTTTGGGCCTTTCCCCTGGCCTGTTTTTCTTTTTTTGCAGTCAAAGTAACCCGCATGCGATCAATAAAAATATTAACACAATTTCAGTTCCAAATAACTTGACAAATAGTGAATTGAACACAGCAAACGTTAAGGAAAAAAAATCTTGTTTATATGAAGAAAATCATGTTGGTGTATCTGCTGTTTTAGTTTCAGCCAAGGAGTGTCAGCTGTTTGAAATAAGAGAATCAAGAGTGGTCTTTTTCTGTAGGAAAAAATAAGACATATCAAATTTCACGGTTTTAAGGAAATTATTCCACTTGCAGCCTCTCTATATACTTTTAAAACGCTCGAGATGCCAACTCCCTAGTTCTAAACGCCGAGCTTAAGAAGATGAAGGTAAACGCTTTTATTCCGCCAAACTTTGTTGAGTCTCTAGGAGTTATTAGGGGTATTCCCAAAAATTTCTTTGAACAGGAAATTCTTTAAAATTTAAATTCTGTAGTAAAGGTTACTCGAGTTGAGCGGATAATGAGACGTCAGGAAAACTCAAACGGATCTGAGGGTGTAAAGTACAACTTGATACCAACCGAGACCGTTAAGGTCAGCTTCGATGGAGCAGATTTACCTGAGAAGACTGTTCTGTTTAAAATCTGTTCGTTGAAGGTTGACCACTACATAACGAATGTGCGTTAGTGCTTTAAGTGTGGTAGACTGGACACACTGCTTTTACATGTAAATCATCAGAACGCTGTAAGAAATGTGGTGACAAGGAATGTCTTGGTACCTGCTCGGTGCAGCAATGCGAGATAAAAATACGACACCTACCGGCGGTAGACAGATTTCAGCGTTTCGGCCGTTAGAGTGGGCGTGGCAAACTTTTTTTTGGGTCAATCGATAGGTATTGATGAGAACAATACACTTCAAAAGTTGTATTCTATCAACAAAGCTGTAGGAGCCACAGTTTTGGGCGGTTTGTGGGCGTAAGAGTGGGCGTGGCACATTGCTGAAACAAACTTGTGCTGCGTAAGAATCTCAGGAATCCGGACGCCAAATCTCAATAGCCTAGCTCTTATAGTTTCTCAGCGTTCATCCGGACAGACAGACAGACAGACAGACGGACAGACGGACATGGCTAGATCGACTTGGCTAGTGATCCTGAACAAGAATATATATACTTTATGGGGTCGGAAACGCTTCCTTCAGCCTGTTACATACTTTCCGACGAATCTAGTATACCCTTTTACTATACGAGTAACGGGTACAACTAGAGTATAAGACCGCAGCGGCGGTCATCGCAGCGGCAGTCTCGGCAGCGTCCAAACCGCCGCTGCGAAAGCCGCCGCTTCCGTATATTCCCACTACTTATAGTAACGGCGATTGAGTCGAGTCTTGTATTGCGACTTTGAATTGGCTGTTGTTACAATGAGTTATGAAGTAGAAGAGCTACTCTTGTGATCGGATTTATTGTTCTCGTTTTTCTTTTCTGTTTTAGTTGTATAATTAAGCTTGTCTTTGTCTTTTTGTTGTTATCATTGTTGTCTTTTTTTAGAATTTTTCCGACCTTAACATCGTTTTGCGCTTTAAGTTCTTCCAGAATTTCATCTTCATTTATATTTCGTAAGTCGTTGCGGTAGATGACGCCTTTAAATGAGTTATGATATTTATGTTCTTCGGCGCGCACTGGGAAGTCGTGAAACGATTGCAATTTAAGCAGTATCCCAAAATCATTTCGAGTTTGGGAAAAAACAAAGATTTTCATTTGCTGAATTTCGAGAATGCACGTTTTTGGGTAAAAGAAGTGGAAAAATCAAAGATTTTCATTTGTACAATTTCGAGAATGCATATTTTTGGGTAAAAGAAGAAGATGAAAACCTGTATAAAATTTCCTTATAAATTGTGTAAGCATATTTAAAAGGGTAAGAGAGATTGTTGACTTAGATAGACAACATGCATTCAGTTAAAATAAATAACTTTCTGAATGTATTTGACGGAATTCTGTTCAATGCACACTATGTACGGCTTCAGTTCATACAATCATAACTCTTTGAATGTGAACGAGGTAATATAAAAACATCTATTCATGGAAATCATATGGACACCTGTGGAGCAATGGTGCAGCCACTGAGGGAGTTGATACTTGTGTATACCATCGAATGTCGGATTACAAAAAGGAAGCACTCAACATTATGAATATATACTATAATCCAGAAAAAAGAATTAAAATGATTAAATAACATAATAAAACATGTTCGCAATACGAAAATAAATGAATAAATGTATTATTATGCTACAAAATAAACTTCTGACTTTTTATTTCGAGTTAAAACAAGGAAGAACGTTATAGTCGAGTACCTCGACTATCAGATACCCGTTACTCAGCTAAATAGAGATATGCAAGTAGCATAGCGAGATTAAAATGCGCCACCTACCGGCGGTATACAGATTTAAGCGTTATGGGCGTTAGAGTGGGCTTGGCAAATTTTTTTTTGGACCAATCGATAGGTATTGACGAGACCAATACATTTCAGTTAAAAACAAGGAAGAACGCTATAGTCGAGTACCTCGACTATCAGATACCCGTTACTCAGCTATATGTAGATATGCAAGCAGCAAAGCGAGATTAAAATGCGCCACCTACCGGCGGTATACAGATTTAAGCGTTATGGGCGTTAGAGTGGGCGTGGCAAATTTTTTTTGGATCAATCGATAGGTATCGACGAGACCAATACATTTCAGTTAAAATTTTTTATCTAGCATGAAAATTGTGGGCGTCACAGGTTTTCGCGGCTTGTGGGCGTTAAAGTGGGCGTGGCAATTTTTTTTTTGAGTCAATCGATAGGTATTGATGAGAACAATATATTTCAGTTAAAATTTTTATTCTAGCATCAAAACTGTAGGAGCCACAGTTTTGGGCGGTTTGTGGGCGTTAGAGTGGGCGTGGCACTGTGCCGAAACAAACTTGCGCTGCGTAAGAATCTCAGGAATCTGCACGCCAAATCTCAATAGCCTAGCTCCCATAGTTTCCGAGATCTCAGCGTTCATCCGGACGGACAGACAGACGGACAGACGGACAGACGGACAGACGGACAGACGGACATGGCTAGATCGACTCGGCTAGTGATCCTGATCAAGAATATATATACTTTGTGGGGTCGGAAACGCTTCCTTCTGCCTGTTACATACTTTCCGACGAATCTAGTATACCCTTTTACTCTACGAGTAACGGGTATAATAAAGAATTGTGGGCGTCACAGGTTTGGGCGGTTTGTGGGCGTTAGAGTGGGCGTGGCATATTCGCGTAACAAACTTGTGCTGCGTATAAGGCTACGGAATCTAAATCTGAAACCCCAATTCTATATCTTTGATAGTTTCCGAGATATCCACGTTCATATGTTCGATTTTTTGAAGTTTGTGGGCGGCTTATGGGAGTTAAGGTGGGCGTGGCAAACTTTTTTTTGGGTCAATCGATAGGATAGCATCAAAACTGTAGGAGCCACAGTTTTGGGCGGTTTGTGGGCGTTAGAGTGGGCGTGGCACTCTACTGAAACAAACTTGCGCTGCGTAAGAAGCTCAGGAATCTGCACGCCAAGTCTCAATAGCCTAGCTCCTATAGTTTCCGAGATCTGAGCGTTCATCCGGACAGACAGACGGACAGACGGACAGACAGACATGGCTAGATCGACTCGGCTAGTGATCCTGATAGAGAATATATATACTTTATGGGGTCGGAAACGCTTCCTTCTGCCTGTTACATACTTTCCGACGAATCTAGTATACCCTTTTACTCTACGAGTAACGGGTATAAAAACACAGCTACGTTAGCAGATTGGTGGAAAGACCTACAGTTCCGGTGCGGAAACCTCACTTCCATTTGGAACCGTATACAAATGACACAATAGTTCAAGTTGCTTTTTTGCCTGGTCTATCGACTGAGGATAAAATTCACCATAACATTAAGCTACTATACCAACTTAGCAATTCAAACGAAATCATAGATCTGATCAAGGCTACAAACGATACCAAACCGCAAGAGAAAGAAGACTAACTGGTTGGTACCATTGACAGAGATTCTTGTAACTTCACACAATGAGTATTAAAGTTCTTCAGTATAACATTCAATCCTTAAAAAACAATCTTGAATTTTTTGAATATTGAGAAATGTGACACATGACTTATCATATAGGAATATAATTAATTTTAACCTAATTGAAAATCACAGAGATGATGACTACGGTGGAGTAGCAATAGCATACAAAAACACCCAAAAAATTTAAAAAAAAATACATATGACACAAATTGTTACATTGTAATTGCAAGTGCCTCTAACAAAGGAACAAATATGCTTTTAACCTCTGTATATTTTGAACCCAATATTTCTCTCAGTAACTTCAAAGATGAAGTAATTTAATAGAAAACCTTGACCCATTCAACAAAGATATTATATCCGGTGATTTCAACGCTAGATGTAGGGATTTTGGAGACAGTTTAATCAAAAGGAAAGGAATTTTTCTAGAAAGGGTAATGTCAAGTGCTAGATACAGACTTGAAAGCAACAATAGTCAAACCTTTAAATGAATCATACACTCAGTGTCGGGATCAGTGCTAGATTTGACATTAACCAAAGGTATTTACTGTACTGAAAGGACATGTAAAAGTTTCTACATTGGTTGCAGCCATCATTTTCCAATTGTTTACAAAATAAATCCTGATTTAAGCTTATAGGTAAGCTTAGGTAAGTCCTTAGCAAAAAACAGATTGTTCATCTAATTAGGAAAAATAGAGTCATGTGGTAGTATATCAAACCTCACTAAAAGTATGACGAGTGAAATCAAGGCAGCCACATATTGTTTTGGAGCTAACAAAACACCAAAGGCATAGTGAAATGATGAGTTAAAGCAACTAGTCAAGGAATTTTCTGATAGGCAAAGTAAAGCATGTCGTGATTCGTCACATGAAAATTATGTGAATGCAGCTAATCTCAAAATCAAAGAAAAAATCAGTCTAAATTGCCGAGAAAACTAGTTTTTTAAAGAAGATAACTGAATTAATCACCAAACCAAACACGAAAACTGCGTGGAGGTATTTAAAAAAATGGAAAAACTGTCAGGACAAAAAGTTAGATAGGTTCGATCTTGATAAATCAAGTTCCTTTTTGAAATTTTTAAAAGAGCAAATACCTCCTGAAAACAGACTATCAGATGAAAGCCTATATTCCAGAAAGAACAATGAAAATCCGGGCTTTGTTCTGGAGGATCTCCAAGAAGTTCTTGATCAAGACAAAAAAACTGCAGGAGGATCTGATTCAATAACTTAAAGAATGATTGAGCCTCTCAGCACAGCAGCCAAGGTCGACTTGGTAGCCTTATACAATAATAAGGTTATGAACTGTGATTTCGCACTGGAATTGAGAATTATGAGGATCCCTCCGATTCCCAAAAGAAACAAAGATTTATCCGATGTTAAAAACTTTATGCATATTTCCCTTATATCCTGTCTTGCCAAAAAAGAAAATTGTATGATTAAAAAGATTAGAACTATTTAAAAATGTATATATATATGAAAAAAAGGTTGGTGCCACATAGGTCCTATGCATACCAAAAAGGAAAATCAGCGGCGATGTGCATAAATGATATGATTAATGTCATAGCTTCAAGGAAAAAGAATAGGCCAAATGTTGTACTAACAGTTGTTGACCTGTCTAATGCGTACAACTGTGTAAGTCTGAATTTCATAAAATTGATTATGGAAAATGACAGGTTTCCAAAAGTCTTTATAGACTGGATTCTTAGTTTTCTATCAAATCGTGTGTTGAAACTGGGAACTGCAATACAGGTGACAAAAGGTGGGGTTCCTCCAGGATCCTGCTTACCCCCAATCTTGTTTAACATAAACACAAAAAGATTGCATCAAATCAATGATGAAAACACTCAGATTATGCAGTTTGCTGACGATTTCATGATTATTTCGTCAGGAAAAGCATTCAATAGTACGGTTGACAATTTGCAAAACAAACTTACTGACTTCAATTTACTATGCAAAGACCTTGGTTTTTCTTTCAACACAAGTAAATCGGTTGTAATAAATGTCGGTAGGGGATGTAAAAAGGTAGCGAATGTAGCCGTAGAGAATGTGTTACTTTTCTAGGTAGGAGCAGATATGAGCCAACAAGTCACATAAAGAGCATGTCAAAAAGATAAAAGATACGCTACTACGATCAAATCTGGGTTGAAACACACAGTCAGTACAAACTTTTTAAGATCGTTTGTAAGAAACAAGCAGGAATATGCTATAACTAGTGTTGCGGTCATGCTCAGGCAGAAGCCTTGAGAAGATGTGTAGTTGTGCCTCCTAGTACAAGCAAGCATGCAATTTTTGTTTTTGCCGGTGTGATGCCACCGATATTCAGAGCCAAACTTCTCACCGCCAAAGAATTGAAACAAGCTACACCAACACGATAAGGGATAAGCTACGCGACCTGTTTTACGTCTCCAACAAGATCTGTGTAAATGAAAAATGGTAGGCAAAAGCAAAAATGAATACTCATTTGAGGAACTCCGTGCCTTTTATGGGGAAATCTTTGAGAAATATATTGCAAATGGATGGAATATAATTTCCACAGATGCGTCAATGGGCCTGTCTCAAGTGGCATTGCGATACTAGAAATGCCCAGCGGGGTTTCTCCCAAGTTTAAGTTAAGAGCTAGCAGCAATCAAAATTGCCTGTGATATTTCTTATAAGTACAAGTACAAAAACGTTGGATAATCTGTGACTGCCTTGGGGCTATTAGTTTAATTAATAATAAAAAGTCAGAAGCGTACGTGATTCAAGAGATACATAACACAATTGAGAACTCAGATGTTGAAAAGCTAGAACTAGTTTGCGTACCTGGCCACAAGGGCATTAACATTAACGAAAAGACTGACCTCATTGCCAAATCAGCTGTAAACGAAGGAAAACCAATAGACAGTAAGCTTGACGTTAAAGATGCACTAAGGGAAATCAAAAAACTTTTAGAATTGGAATGAGGATTACAAGAATAAGTGTACAATCAAGGGATCAAACCTCATAAAGTTCTTCCCAAATAAACCAAAAAAGCCATGGCACCATGATCTAAAATGGAGCATATGATCTTCGAATGCCAAAAACTTAACAATATACGATCCAAATTCAAAATATTTAAGTACTATGAAAATTTGAATGGCAAAATTCATTAGTACAGCAAATCTAAACTTATAATCTACCTCTTTTTTCAACATCTATAATAAGTAAAATTATGTGGCGTTTGGTTAACCAACCACCATTCCAGCTCACTGCTCGGAAGTCCTTGTAGGACCACCTTCTGTGGTTCCAAATCTGAGACATTCAGAGTGAAGTACGAGTCTTAGTATGATCACATCCTGAAGCTCCTTGCAAAACACAACCTGTGGTCTTGTACCCTCAACGCCATATTAAAACCTCTCGGGTAACCTTTCTGGAGGATAATATTACCCACATTTTCTGACATCACTACCTTGAGAAGAACATTTGAGAGGAATAACCTCGATCATCACGACATAGAGAATATCCACGATTAATATCGATAGCAGTTGAGACTACGTTGGTGTACCGCGCATGCACATTCAAACCACTAGTACCTGGTCTATGCGGCAGTGTTGTTGCGACCAACAGCCCTATCAAAAAAAAAAAAAAGCTCTCGTCGCGTTCATCAGGTTTGAAACACTAGTAGAGGTATTTATTATTCCCACAGTCGTTACAAAACAACCTTCATTACCGATTAAAAACAATCTTAATATTCCCGAGGGACTTCTTTTGGCAGATCCTGACTTTCGGCGACCTGAACCCATTGAACTAAACTTAGGGGCTGATGTATATCCTCGTTTAATGGCCGGTGAACTTCATAGACTACGACCTAATAAATCTCTGGCCCAAGGCTCAAGGCTTGGCTATGTAGTCACAAGCTTTCTTCATAAAGAAACCTCATCTGATAGGGACATCGACCCTATTTAGGAAGAAGACGTAGACGATCTCTGCTTATTGATAGAGAAGACAGCAAACGGCGGAATGAGATTTCTTTTGATGAAGAAGCGACTTATTTAACGAACTAAGCATTGATGGATCATAAAATAACAGAGTCTGGAAATGTATGTAGCCAATCAAGAACTAGCGACACTGACTCGGCCGAACGAGAAACAACCGCCACACATAATGGTTCCTTGCAGCAGACTGAATCACATAATGCAAACGAAAAACCATTTAATACAGAACAGACTTCTCATCAACTTAAAAACTACAAGAACTCTGACTTTTCAACAACATTTCTAAATTTAACCAAGAAACATCTAAACTTTGTTGCAGAAGGTCCACATACCATAGACGTACAAAATGATCAATTTCCATGAGAACACAATTTCAGTCCCTACGGCAATGACATTTTTGTCCCAAAAGGGAGAGTTAAGCAGCATCAAGAAGATATGAAGGACTTTAATCACAAATATGAACGTCCACAGCTGAAGGAAAGTTCTTCCTCGGTCAATGATTTATTAGCAGCATTCTTTACAATTCGGCGAAGGATGGCCGATATCAGGCCTCAATGGGGGGAGGAGAATGTTTGTACCCAAGGGCGCTCAACATGACCGGCACCCAGCAAATCAAGAAGTAGCCAAGTTGGGAGCAGTACTAGTCGCTCCGTAGCACACATTGGAGATGATAATTGATGATCAGCATATTATTTGTCTCAACAGCTTACCGTCTCACCGAGTCTACGCACACCCGCTGACCCGCCAAAACGGTCAGCACATTTTGCAGTGTCACCCGAAAATTTCCTAACCTAACTTTCACTACTCATTCCACCAAGTAGTTCGAGTAGTAAATAAGTACGTATCAATTTAAGAATAAATCAGTTATCAAAGCAACTTGTATCTCCACGGTAATACCCGGGAATAGAGCGCGCAATGCTACTCTACCTCAACTAGCAGCTAACCTACGTGAGCTCAACCTCATCACAATTCTAGCATCGGCTGTGGTCCGACATCACAGTAACCATCATTTCCGTAGCCGCGACGCGATCGTCCTGCCATCAAAGCGTCCCTGTGCCAGCGACCAGTGCTCATTACCCCCTTGTCCCGCGGCGTGACCCAGAAGAGTCTTCTTCGGTTAGGCACACAAAGTGGTGACCCCGAAGTGATCCTTGACCAACAAAAGACCACACACCAGCATCCCCCTTCTAACCAAAAGCTGAACCTCTAACTGTTGAGAGGTACCGTTAAGTATACACTACATTCATCCGCCCTGAAAACCATAGCTCACAGGATACCGTTAAGTATACACTACATTCATCCGCCCTGAAAACCATAGCTCACAGGATACGCAGATTTATACGGCTTCACAGGATTCTTCGTTTCCAAAAAACGACTTTTAACTTATCACATTATGTCAACTTCATTCATAGCGGAAACAAGTCACACAAGAATCGATTACTAGACAACCAAAATGAGTCACACGTACAAGTCCAACAGCACATAAGGAATTATGGCAAGGATTCGGTAGAACGACGCCACCGAGACGGTGGTATTCCGGTGTTCCGATAAGCTAAGCCATTTAAACGATCTCTGGCAGCAGTTTTGTGACCTAGATGAAAGTCCAGCAAGCTGCATTACCCACTGGAGATGAGTATGCCTCAGGACTAACAGGATTAGCGGAGCTGGTCCAGAAGTATGAGCAGGTATATAAAGAAAACACCCTCAAAAGGCACCTCGGCGAATCCAGAACAACACAAAGGACCCGTTAGACAAGCAAATCATGAGTGACTCAACTAGAGTCTCTAATTCTGGCGACCAATGCGCCCTCGATCATCCCAGGTTCTACAACGACACCTGGAGGTTGAATGGGAATTATTGAAACAGGCCCATGATGATCTCGATAATACGCCTGGGGCAGAGGCAGCCGCCAAAGAAGAAGTTAGTCTATTCCAGTCCTTGCCGACCACCAAGGTATCATTACAAGGGCCGACCGGTCATCTACAAACATGTCGCGCTGTAATAGACTCTGGATCACAGGTGAATCTTATTTCAAGGAGAATGGCAGATCTGCTATCTCTTAAGGAAATGTCGTCACCGATTAAAGTATCTGGAATCGGAGGAAAAATAACAACACCAATTAGATCAATACTAAAGCTCTCGTCCACTTCCGTTTCGGCAGCGAGTAAGACCGAAAATCAGCGGCGATGTGCATAAATGATATGATTAATGTCATAACTTCAAGGAAAAAGAATAGGCCAAATGTTGTACTAACAGTTGTTGACCTGTCTAATGCGTACAACTGTGTAAGTCTGAATTTCATAAAATTGATTATGGAAAATGACAGGTTTCCAAAAGTCTTTATAGACTGGATTCTTAGTTTTCTATCAAATCGTGTGTTGAAACTGGGAACTGCAATACAGGTGACAAAAGGTGGGGTTCCTCCAGGATCCTGCTTACCCCCAATCTTGTTTAACATAAACACAAAAAGATTGCATCAAATCAATGATGAAAACACTCAGATTATGCAGTTTGCTGACGATTTCATGATTATTTCGTCAGGAAAAGCATTCAATAGTACGGTTGACAATTTGCAAAACAAACTTACTGACTTCAATTTACTATGCAAAGACCTTGGTTTTTCTTTCAACACAAGTAAATCGGTTGTAATAAATGTCGGTAGGGGATGTAAAAAGGTAGCGAATGTAGCCGTAGAGAATGTGTTACTTTTCTAGGTAGGAGCAGATATGAGCCAACAAGTCACATAAAGAGCATGTCAAAAAGATAAAAGATACGCTACTACGATCAAATCTGGGTTGAAACACACAGTCAGTACAAACTTTTTAAGATCGTTTGTAAGAAACAAGCAGGAATATGCTATAACTAGTGTTGCGGTCATGCTCAGGCAGAAGCCTTGAGAAGATGTGTAGTTGTGCCTCCTAGTACAAGCAAGCATGCAATTTTTGTTTTTGCCGGTGTGATGCCACCGATATTCAGAGCCAAACTTCTCACCGCCAAAGAATTGAAACAAGCTACACCAACACGATAAGGGATAAGCTACGCGACCTGTTTTACGTCTCCAACAAGATCTGTGTAAATGAAAAATGGTAGGCAAAAGCAAAAATGAATACTCATTTGAGGAACTCCGTGCCTTTTATGGGGAAATCTTTGAGAAATATATTGCAAATGGATGGAATATAATTTCCACAGATGCGTCAATGGGCCTGTCTCAAGTGGCATTGCGATACTAGAAATGCCCAGCGGGGTTTCTCCCAAGTTTAAGTTAAGAGCTAGCAGCAATCAAAATTGCCTGTGATATTTCTTATAAGTACAAGTACAAAAACGTTGGATAATCTGTGACTGCCTTGGGGCTATTAGTTTAATTAATAATAAAAAGTCAGAAGCGTACGTGATTCAAGAGATACATAACACAATTGAGAACTCAGATGTTGAAAAGCTAGAACTAGTTTGCGTACCTGGCCACAAGGGCATTAACATTAACGAAAAGACTGACCTCATTGCCAAATCAGCTGTAAACGAAGGAAAACCAATAGACAGTAAGCTTGACGTTAAAGATGCACTAAGGGAAATCAAAAAACTTTTAGAATTGGAATGAGGATTACAAGAATAAGTGTACAATCAAGGGATCAAACCTCATAAAGTTCTTCCCAAATAAACCAAAAAAGCCATGGCACCATGATCTAAAATGGAGCATATGATCTTCGAATGCCAAAAACTTAACAATATACGATCCAAATTCAAAATATTTAAGTACTATGAAAATTTGAATGGCAAAATTCATTAGTACAGCAAATCTAAACTTATAATCTACCTCTTTTTTCAACATCTATAATAAGTAAAATTATGTGGCGTTTGGTTAACCAACCACCATTCCAGCTCACTGCTCGGAAGTCCTTGTAGGACCACCTTCTGTGGTTCCAAATCTGAGACATTCAGAGTGAAGTACGAGTCTTAGTATGATCACATCCTGAAGCTCCTTGCAAAACACAACCTGTGGTCTTGTACCCTCAACGCCATATTAAAACCTCTCGGGTAACCTTTCTGGAGGATAATATTACCCACATTTTCTGACATCACTACCTTGAGAAGAACATTTGAGAGGAATAACCTCGATCATCACGACATAGAGAATATCCACGATTAATATCGATAGCAGTTGAGACTACGTTGGTGTACCGCGCATGCACATTCAAACCACTAGTACCTGGTCTATGCGGCAGTGTTGTTGCGACCAACAGCCCTATCAAAAAAAAAAAAAAGCTCTCGTCGCGTTCATCAGGTTTGAAACACTAGTAGAGGTATTTATTATTCCCACAGTCGTTACAAAACAACCTTCATTACCGATTAAAAACAATCTTAATATTCCCGAGGGACTTCTTTTGGCAGATCCTGACTTTCGGCGACCTGAACCCATTGAACTAAACTTAGGGGCTGATGTATATCCTCGTTTAATGGCCGGTGAACTTCATAGACTACGACCTAATAAATCTCTGGCCCAAGGCTCAAGGCTTGGCTATGTAGTCACAAGCTTTCTTCATAAAGAAACCTCATCTGATAGGGACATCGACCCTATTTAGGAAGAAGACGTAGACGATCTCTGCTTATTGATAGAGAAGACAGCAAACGGCGGAATGAGATTTCTTTTGATGAAGAAGCGACTTATTTAACGAACTAAGCATTGATGGATCATAAAATAACAGAGTCTGGAAATGTATGTAGCCAATCAAGAACTAGCGACACTGACTCGGCCGAACGAGAAACAACCGCCACACATAATGGTTCCTTGCAGCAGACTGAATCACATAATGCAAACGAAAAACCATTTAATACAGAACAGACTTCTCATCAACTTAAAAACTACAAGAACTCTGACTTTTCAACAACATTTCTAAATTTAACCAAGAAACATCTAAACTTTGTTGCAGAAGGTCCACATACCATAGACGTACAAAATGATCAATTTCCATGAGAACACAATTTCAGTCCCTACGGCAATGACATTTTTGTCCCAAAAGGGAGAGTTAAGCAGCATCAAGAAGATATGAAGGACTTTAATCACAAATATGAACGTCCACAGCTGAAGGAAAGTTCTTCCTCGGTCAATGATTTATTAGCAGCATTCTTTACAATTCGGCGAAGGATGGCCGATATCAGGCCTCAATGGGGGGAGGAGAATGTTTGTACCCAAGGGCGCTCAACATGACCGGCACCCAGCAAATCAAGAAGTAGCCAAGTTGGGAGCAGTACTAGTCGCTCCGTAGCACACATTGGAGATGATAATTGATGATCAGCATATTATTTGTCTCAACAGCTTACCGTCTCACCGAGTCTACGCACACCCGCTGACCCGCCAAAACGGTCAGCACATTTTGCAGTGTCACCCGAAAATTTCCTAACCTAACTTTCACTACTCATTCCACCAAGTAGTTCGAGTAGTAAATAAGTACGTATCAATTTAAGAATAAATCAGTTATCAAAGCAACTTGTATCTCCACGGTAATACCCGGGAATAGAGCGCGCAATGCTACTCTACCTCAACTAGCAGCTAACCTACGTGAGCTCAACCTCATCACAATTCTAGCATCGGCTGTGGTCCGACATCACAGTAACCATCATTTCCGTAGCCGCGACGCGATCGTCCTGCCATCAAAGCGTCCCTGTGCCAGCGACCAGTGCTCATTACCCCCTTGTCCCGCGGCGTGACCCAGAAGAGTCTTCTTCGGTTAGGCACACAAAGTGGTGACCCCGAAGTGATCCTTGACCAACAAAAGACCACACACCAGCATCCCCCTTCTAACCAAAAGCTGAACCTCTAACTGTTGAGAGGTACCGTTAAGTATACACTACATTCATCCGCCCTGAAAACCATAGCTCACAGGATACCGTTAAGTATACACTACATTCATCCGCCCTGAAAACCATAGCTCACAGGATACGCAGATTTATACGGCTTCACAGGATTCTTCGTTTCCAAAAAACGACTTTTAACTTATCACATTATGTCAACTTCATTCATAGCGGAAACAAGTCACACAAGAATCGATTACTAGACAACCAAAATGAGTCACACGTACAAGTCCAACAGCACATAAGGAATTATGGCAAGGATTCGGTAGAACGACGCCACCGAGACGGTGGTATTCCGGTGTTCCGATAAGCTAAGCCATTTAAACGATCTCTGGCAGCAGTTTTGTGACCTAGATGAAAGTCCAGCAAGCTGCATTACCCACTGGAGATGAGTATGCCTCAGGACTAACAGGATTAGCGGAGCTGGTCCAGAAGTATGAGCAGGTATATAAAGAAAACACCCTCAAAAGGCACCTCGGCGAATCCAGAACAACACAAAGGACCCGTTAGACAAGCAAATCATGAGTGACTCAACTAGAGTCTCTAATTCTGGCGACCAATGCGCCCTCGATCATCCCAGGTTCTACAACGACACCTGGAGGTTGAATGGGAATTATTGAAACAGGCCCATGATGATCTCGATAATACGCCTGGGGCAGAGGCAGCCGCCAAAGAAGAAGTTAGTCTATTCCAGTCCTTGCCGACCACCAAGGTATCATTACAAGGGCCGACCGGTCATCTACAAACATGTCGCGCTGTAATAGACTCTGGATCACAGGTGAATCTTATTTCAAGGAGAATGGCAGATCTGCTATCTCTTAAGGAAATGTCGTCACCGATTAAAGTATCTGGAATCGGAGGAAAAATAACAACACCAATTAGATCAATACTAAAGCTCTCGTCCACTTCCGTTTCGGCAGCGAGTAAGACCGAAAATCAGCGGCGATGTGCATAAATGATATGATTAATGTCATAGCTTCAAGGAAAAAGAATAGGCCAAATGTTGTACTAACAGTTGTTGACCTGTCTAATGCGTACAACTGTGTAAGTCTGAATTTCATAAAATTGATTATGGAAAATGACAGGTTTCCAAAAGTCTTTATAGACTGGATTCTTAGTTTTCTATCAAATCGTGTGTTGAAACTGGGAACTGCAATACAGGTGACAAAAGGTGGGGTTCCTCCAGGATCCTGCTTACCCCCAATCTTGTTTAACATAAACACAAAAAGATTGCATCAAATCAATGATGAAAACACTCAGATTATGCAGTTTGCTGACGATTTCATGATTATTTCGTCAGGAAAAGCATTCAATAGTACGGTTGACAATTTGCAAAACAAACTTACTGACTTCAATTTACTATGCAAAGACCTTGGTTTTTCTTTCAACACAAGTAAATCGGTTGTAATAAATGTCGGTAGGGGATGTAAAAAGGTAGCGAATGTAGCCGTAGAGAATGTGTTACTTTTCTAGGTAGGAGCAGATATGAGCCAACAAGTCACATAAAGAGCATGTCAAAAAGATAAAAGATACGCTACTACGATCAAATCTGGGTTGAAACACACAGTCAGTACAAACTTTTTAAGATCGTTTGTAAGAAACAAGCAGGAATATGCTATAACTAGTGTTGCGGTCATGCTCAGGCAGAAGCCTTGAGAAGATGTGTAGTTGTGCCTCCTAGTACAAGCAAGCATGCAATTTTTGTTTTTGCCGGTGTGATGCCACCGATATTCAGAGCCAAACTTCTCACCGCCAAAGAATTGAAACAAGCTACACCAACACGATAAGGGATAAGCTACGCGACCTGTTTTACGTCTCCAACAAGATCTGTGTAAATGAAAAATGGTAGGCAAAAGCAAAAATGAATACTCATTTGAGGAACTCCGTGCCTTTTATGGGGAAATCTTTGAGAAATATATTGCAAATGGATGGAATATAATTTCCACAGATGCGTCAATGGGCCTGTCTCAAGTGGCATTGCGATACTAGAAATGCCCAGCGGGGTTTCTCCCAAGTTTAAGTTAAGAGCTAGCAGCAATCAAAATTGCCTGTGATATTTCTTATAAGTACAAGTACAAAAACGTTGGATAATCTGTGACTGCCTTGGGGCTATTAGTTTAATTAATAATAAAAAGTCAGAAGCGTACGTGATTCAAGAGATACATAACACAATTGAGAACTCAGATGTTGAAAAGCTAGAACTAGTTTGCGTACCTGGCCACAAGGGCATTAACATTAACGAAAAGACTGACCTCATTGCCAAATCAGCTGTAAACGAAGGAAAACCAATAGACAGTAAGCTTGACGTTAAAGATGCACTAAGGGAAATCAAAAAACTTTTAGAATTGGAATGAGGATTACAAGAATAAGTGTACAATCAAGGGATCAAACCTCATAAAGTTCTTCCCAAATAAACCAAAAAAGCCATGGCACCATGATCTAAAATGGAGCATATGATCTTCGAATGCCAAAAACTTAACAATATACGATCCAAATTCAAAATATTTAAGTACTATGAAAATTTGAATGGCAAAATTCATTAGTACAGCAAATCTAAACTTATAATCTACCTCTTTTTTCAACATCTATAATAAGTAAAATTATGTGGCGTTTGGTTAACCAACCACCATTCCAGCTCACTGCTCGGAAGTCCTTGTAGGACCACCTTCTGTGGTTCCAAATCTGAGACATTCAGAGTGAAGTACGAGTCTTAGTATGATCACATCCTGAAGCTCCTTGCAAAACACAACCTGTGGTCTTGTACCCTCAACGCCATATTAAAACCTCTCGGGTAACCTTTCTGGAGGATAATATTACCCACATTTTCTGACATCACTACCTTGAGAAGAACATTTGAGAGGAATAACCTCGATCATCACGACATAGAGAATATCCACGATTAATATCGATAGCAGTTGAGACTACGTTGGTGTACCGCGCATGCACATTCAAACCACTAGTACCTGGTCTATGCGGCAGTGTTGTTGCGACCAACAGCCCTATCAAAAAAAAAAAAAAGCTCTCGTCGCGTTCATCAGGTTTGAAACACTAGTAGAGGTATTTATTATTCCCACAGTCGTTACAAAACAACCTTCATTACCGATTAAAAACAATCTTAATATTCCCGAGGGACTTCTTTTGGCAGATCCTGACTTTCGGCGACCTGAACCCATTGAACTAAACTTAGGGGCTGATGTATATCCTCGTTTAATGGCCGGTGAACTTCATAGACTACGACCTAATAAATCTCTGGCCCAAGGCTCAAGGCTTGGCTATGTAGTCACAAGCTTTCTTCATAAAGAAACCTCATCTGATAGGGACATCGACCCTATTTAGGAAGAAGACGTAGACGATCTCTGCTTATTGATAGAGAAGACAGCAAACGGCGGAATGAGATTTCTTTTGATGAAGAAGCGACTTATTTAACGAACTAAGCATTGATGGATCATAAAATAACAGAGTCTGGAAATGTATGTAGCCAATCAAGAACTAGCGACACTGACTCGGCCGAACGAGAAACAACCGCCACACATAATGGTTCCTTGCAGCAGACTGAATCACATAATGCAAACGAAAAACCATTTAATACAGAACAGACTTCTCATCAACTTAAAAACTACAAGAACTCTGACTTTTCAACAACATTTCTAAATTTAACCAAGAAACATCTAAACTTTGTTGCAGAAGGTCCACATACCATAGACGTACAAAATGATCAATTTCCATGAGAACACAATTTCAGTCCCTACGGCAATGACATTTTTGTCCCAAAAGGGAGAGTTAAGCAGCATCAAGAAGATATGAAGGACTTTAATCACAAATATGAACGTCCACAGCTGAAGGAAAGTTCTTCCTCGGTCAATGATTTATTAGCAGCATTCTTTACAATTCGGCGAAGGATGGCCGATATCAGGCCTCAATGGGGGGAGGAGAATGTTTGTACCCAAGGGCGCTCAACATGACCGGCACCCAGCAAATCAAGAAGTAGCCAAGTTGGGAGCAGTACTAGTCGCTCCGTAGCACACATTGGAGATGATAATTGATGATCAGCATATTATTTGTCTCAACAGCTTACCGTCTCACCGAGTCTACGCACACCCGCTGACCCGCCAAAACGGTCAGCACATTTTGCAGTGTCACCCGAAAATTTCCTAACCTAACTTTCACTACTCATTCCACCAAGTAGTTCGAGTAGTAAATAAGTACGTATCAATTTAAGAATAAATCAGTTATCAAAGCAACTTGTATCTCCACGGTAATACCCGGGAATAGAGCGCGCAATGCTACTCTACCTCAACTAGCAGCTAACCTACGTGAGCTCAACCTCATCACAATTCTAGCATCGGCTGTGGTCCGACATCACAGTAACCATCATTTCCGTAGCCGCGACGCGATCGTCCTGCCATCAAAGCGTCCCTGTGCCAGCGACCAGTGCTCATTACCCCCTTGTCCCGCGGCGTGACCCAGAAGAGTCTTCTTCGGTTAGGCACACAAAGTGGTGACCCCGAAGTGATCCTTGACCAACAAAAGACCACACACCAGCATCCCCCTTCTAACCAAAAGCTGAACCTCTAACTGTTGAGAGGTACCGTTAAGTATACACTACATTCATCCGCCCTGAAAACCATAGCTCACAGGATACCGTTAAGTATACACTACATTCATCCGCCCTGAAAACCATAGCTCACAGGATACGCAGATTTATACGGCTTCACAGGATTCTTCGTTTCCAAAAAACGACTTTTAACTTATCACATTATGTCAACTTCATTCATAGCGGAAACAAGTCACACAAGAATCGATTACTAGACAACCAAAATGAGTCACACGTACAAGTCCAACAGCACATAAGGAATTATGGCAAGGATTCGGTAGAACGACGCCACCGAGACGGTGGTATTCCGGTGTTCCGATAAGCTAAGCCATTTAAACGATCTCTGGCAGCAGTTTTGTGACCTAGATGAAAGTCCAGCAAGCTGCATTACCCACTGGAGATGAGTATGCCTCAGGACTAACAGGATTAGCGGAGCTGGTCCAGAAGTATGAGCAGGTATATAAAGAAAACACCCTCAAAAGGCACCTCGGCGAATCCAGAACAACACAAAGGACCCGTTAGACAAGCAAATCATGAGTGACTCAACTAGAGTCTCTAATTCTGGCGACCAATGCGCCCTCGATCATCCCAGGTTCTACAACGACACCTGGAGGTTGAATGGGAATTATTGAAACAGGCCCATGATGATCTCGATAATACGCCTGGGGCAGAGACAGCCGCCAAAGAAGAAGTTAGTCTATTCCAGTCCTTGCCGACCACCAAGGTATCATTACAAGGGCCGACCGGTCATCTACAAACATGTCGCGCTGTAATAGACTCTGGATCACAGGTGAATCTTATTTCAAGGAGAATGGCAGATCTGCTATCTCTTAAGGAAATGTCGTCACCGATTAAAGTATCTGGAATCGGAGGAAAAATAACAACACCAATTAGATCAATACTAAAGCTCTCGTCCACTTCCGTTTCGGCAGCGAGTAAGACCGGTTGTGCTCTGCTTCGTTTAAGGAAAAACTTACATTTTTGAGTATCAAAGGCTCTGGGAAAAAGTTTGTGACTTAAAGTAGAAAACTGTTTAGAAGTGTTAATTTCGTTTTTTTTTTTTCATTGTGAAGAAAAAGAACAACAAGGAAGAACGCTATATTCGAGTACCTCGACTATCAGATACCCGTTACTTAGCTAAATGGAGATATGCAAGCAGCAAAGCGAGATTAAAATGCGCCACCTACCGGCGGTAGACAGATTTAAGCGTTATGGGCCTTAGAGTGGGCGTGGCAAATTTTTTTTAGATCAATCGATAGGTATTAACGAGGCCAATACATTTCAGTTAAACTTGTTTATCTAGCATTAAAATTGTGGGCCTCACAGGTTTGGGCGGTTTGTGGGCGTTTAAGTGGGCATGGCAAACTTTTTTTTAGGTCAATCGATACGTATTGATGAGAACAATACATTTCAGTTAACATTTTTATTCTAGCATCAAAACTGTGGGAGCCACAGTTTTGGGCGGTTTGTGGGCGTTAGAGTGGGCGTGGCACTCTGCTGAAACAAACTTGCGCTGCGTAAGAAGCTCAGGAATCTGCACGCCAAATCTCAGCTCTTATAGTTTCCGAGATCTCAGCTAGATCGACTCGGCTAGTGATCCTGAACAAGAATATATATTCTTTATGGGGTCGGAACCGCTACCTTTTGCCTGTTACATACTCTCCGACGAATCTAGTATACCCTTTTATCTACGAGTAACGGGTATAATTACTTCCATTAGAAGTGGTGTATTTTGGGAAATTTTTGGCAGGCTGGTAAAACCAGGGGCTAACATGGCGGACGCCGGTAAACCGGTGTCGGCCAAAGGCAAACGCCCTGATCTAAATTCATCCAGCCAAATAATTGAGAAGAGAAACCCTTATCAGCAGCCAGCAACTAGTTTTCTTAAGGCAGGTTCTTGTGAAAAAGTCATGGCAAAAAAAGTGTGCAGGGGTAATTCTGAGAATGCAAGTATTAGTGCGAATCAGATGGACGCAATGGATGACCAAATGGACAGCAATATGAACCCAAAAAACATGGCCGCCAATTCAGGCAGCGAAGAGAGTGGAAACATAAATAGGAAAAGTGTGGCTGCAGAAGGATATTGTAAAAAGGTTACTAACTCGAGAGAGAAAATGTACAAACGATATGCCTAATCAGAAAAAATATTTGATTAGAGTATCAAAGAACCAGCCCTCTGATTTAAAATGAAATGATATAGTAGAACGTACCTTTGGTTTTTTTATACCCGTTACTCGTAGAGTAAAAGGGTATACTAGATTCGTCGGAAAGTATGTAACAGGCAGAAGGAAGCGTTTCCGACCCCATAAAGTATATATATTCTTGATCAGGATCACTAGCCGAGTCGATCTAGCCATGTCCGTCTGTCCGTCTGTCTGTCCGGATGAACGCTGAGATCTCGGAAACTATGGGAGCTAGGCTATTGAGATTTGGCGTGCAGATTCCTGAGCTTCTTACGCAGCGTAAGTTTGTTTCAGTAGAGTGCCACGCCCACTCTAACGCCCACAAACCGCCCAAAACTGTGGCTCCTATAGAATACAAATTTTAACTGAAATGTAATGTTCTCATCAATACCTATCGATTGACCCAAAAAAAAGTTTGCCACGCCCACCCTAACGCCCATAACGCTTAAATCTGTATACCGCCAGTAGGTGGCGCATTTTAATCTCGCTTTGCTACTTGCATATCTCTAGTTAGCTGAGTAACGGGTATCTGATAGTCGAGGTACTAGACTATAGCGTTCTTCCTTGTTCTTACGTGTAAATATCTGGTTTTAATCGATCTGCCTTGTTTTCTGTGTGTGAATTCTTATAAGGGGTTAATGAGTTGCTGGAGTTATGGATGTTGGAGGTTCTACTGTATCTATAGGATCTTATCTTTTAGGCTGTAGAACTAGCAATCTGGTTAACTTTACGACTTGATATGGGTGGTGGGGGTATGGGGTTCCTGCTTTATCGATATGTCCTGATCTTTTTCGGATTTTGACCGGGTGACCTTCACTTACCGGACTTTTCACCCGCAGAACTGGCACTCCGGTCCCAGCCAGCCGTCGGCGCAAAGGCACTGGCCGTCCTCCTGGCACTGCCCGTCGTTCTGGCAGCGTCCTCCATGGGCGGTGCAGTTGAAAGCGGCCGTGCGGTGGAGTCCGCTGAAGCAGCCGTGGAAGAGGAGTAGCGTGAGAAGAGCAGGCATTTTCGCCTGTATTTCGCATTGAATGTGGGTGAGGTGCTGCTCCGGTTTGGTTGCTTCAGCGGCTGCTCCGCCAGGCACATGATTCCCTTAGTTGATTGCGATATTCACCGCCCCCGCAGCTGCAGCTTCACATCGACGTAGTCGTTGTCCTGCTGTCCTGCGAGTCCTTCGATTTTCGCGACTATTGCACAATTTTCCTTTGGGCCTTTCCCCTGGCCTGTTTTTCTTTTTTTGCAGTCAAAGTAACCCGCATGCGATCAATAAAAATACCAACACAATTTCAGTTCCAAATAACTTGACAAATAGTGAATTGAACACAGCAAACGTTAAGGAAAAAAATCTTGCTTATATGAAGAAAATCATGTTGGTGTAGTTTCAGCCAAGGAGTGTCAGCTGTTTGAAATAAGAGAATCAAGAATGGTCTTTTTCTGTAGGAAAAAATAAGACATATCAAATTTCACGGATTCAAGGAAATTATTCCACTTGCAGCCTCTTTGTATACTTTTAAAACGCTCGAGATGCCAACTCCCTAGTTCTAAACGCCGAGCTAAAGAAGATGAAGGTAAACGCTTTTATTCCGCCAAACTTTGTTGAGTCTCTAGGAGTTATTAGGGGTATTCCCAAAAATTTCTTTGAACAGGAAATTCTTTAAAATTTAAATTCTGTAGTAAAGGTTACTCGAGTTGAGCGGATAATGAGACGTCAGGAAAACTCAAACGGATCTGAGGGTGTAAAGTACAACTTGATACCAACCGAGACCGTTAAGGTCAGCTTCGATGGAGCAGATTTACCTGAGAAGACTGTTCTGTTTAAAATCTGTTCGTTGAAGGTTGACCACTACATAACGAATGTGCGTTAGTGCTTTAAGTGTGGTAGACTGGACACACTGCTTTTACATGTAAATCATCAGAACGCTGTAAGAAATGTGGTGACAAGGAATGTCTTGGTACCTGCTCGGTGCAGCAATGCGAGATAAAAATACGACACCTACCGGCGGTAGACAGATTTCAGCGATTCGGCCGTTAGAGTGGGCGTGGCAAACTTTTTTTTGGGTCAATCGATAGGTATTGATGAGAACAATACACTTCAAAAGTTGTATTCTATCAACAAAGCTGTAGGAGCCAAAGTTTTGGGCGGTTTGTGGGCGTAAGAGTGGGCGTGGCACATTGCTGAAACAAACTTGTGCTGCGTAAGAATCTCAGGAATCCGGACGCCAAATCTCAATAGCCTAGCTCTTATAGTTTCTCAGCGTTCATCCGGACAGACAGACAGACAGACAGACGGACAGACGGACATGGCTAGATCGACTTGGCTAGTGATCCTGAACAAGAATATATATACTTTATGGGGTCGGAAACGCTTCCTTCAGCCTGTTACATACTTTCCGACGAATCTAGTATACCCTTTTACTATACGAGTAACGGGTACAACTAGAGTATAAGACCGCAGCGGCGGTCATCGCAGCGGCAGTCTCGGCAGCGTCCAAACCGCCGCTGCGAAAGCCGCCGCTTCCGTATATTCCCACTACTTATAGTAACGGCGATTGAGTCGAGTCTTGTATTGCGACTTTGAATTGGCTGTTGTTACAATGAGTTATGAAGTAGAAGAGCTACTCTTGTGATCGGATTTATTGTTCTCGTTTTTCTTTTCTGTTTTAGTTGTATAATTAAGCTTGTCTTTGTCTTTTTGTTGTTATCATTGTTGTCTTTTTTTTAGAATTTTTCCGACCTTAACATCGTTTTGCGCTTTAAGTTCTTCCAGAATTTCATCTTCATTTATATTTCGTAAGTCGTTGCGGTAGATGACGCCTTTAAATGAGTTATGATATTTATGTTCTTCGGCGCGCACTGGGAAATCGTGAAACGATTGCAATTTAAGCAGTATCCCAAAATCATTTCGAGTTTGGGAAAAAACAAAGATTTTCATTTGCTGAATTTCAAGAATGCACGTTTTTGGGTAAAAGAAGTGGAAAAATCAAAGATTTTCATTTGTACAATTTCGAGAATGCATATTTTTGGGTAAAAGAAGAAGATGAAAACCTGTATAAAATTTCCTTATAAATTGTGTAAGCATATTTAAAAGGGTAAGAGAGATTGTTGACTTAGATAGACAACATGCATTCAGTTAAAATAAATAACTTTCTGAATGTATTTGACGGAATTCTGTTCAATACACACTATGTACGGCTTCAGTTCATACAATCATAACTCTTTGAATGTGAACGAGGTAATATAAAAACATCTATTCATGGAAATCATATGGACACCTGTGGAGCAATGGTGCAGCCACTGAGGGAGTTGATACTTGTGTATGCCATCGAATGTCGGATTACAAAAAGGAAGCACTCAACATTATGAATATATACTATAATCCAGAAAAAAGAATTAAAATGATTAAATAACATAATAAAACATGTTCGCAATACGAAAATAAATGAATAAATGTATTATTATGCTACAAAATAAACTTCTGACTTTTTATTTCGAGTTAAAACAAGGAAGAACGTTATAGTCGAGTACCTCGACTATCAGATACCCGTTACTCAGATAAATAGAGATATGCAAGTAGCATAGCGAGATTAAAATGCGCCACCTACCGGCGGTATACAGATTTAAGCGTTATGGGCGTTAGAGTGGGCGTGGCAAATTTTTTTTTGGACCAATCGATAGGTATTGACGAGACCAATACATTTCAGTTAAAAATAAAGAATTGTGGGCGTCACAGGTTTGGGCGGTTTGTGGGCGTTAGAGTGGGCGTGGCATATTCGCGTAACAAACTTGCGCTGCGTATAAGGCTACGGAATCTAAATCTGAAATCCCAATTCTATATCTGTGATAGTTTCCGAGATATCCACGTTCATATGTTCGATTTTTTGAAGTTTGTGGGCGGCTTATGGGAGTTAGGGTGGGCGTGGCAAACTTTTTTTTGGGTCAATCGATAGGATAGCATCAAAACTGTAGGAGCCACAGTTTTGGGCGGTTTGTGGGCGTTAGAGTGGGCGTGGCACTCTACTGAAACAAACTTGCGCTGCGTAAGAAGCTCAGGAATCTGCACGCCAAGTCTCAATAGCCTAGCTCCTATAGTTTCCGAGATCTGAGCGTTCATCCGGACAGACAGACGGACAGACGGACAGACAGACATGGCTAGATCGACTCGGCTAGTGATCCTGATAGAGAATATATATACTTTATGGGGTCGGAAACGCTTCCTTCTGCCTGTTACATACTTTCCGACGAATCTAGTATACCTTTTACTCTACGAGTAACGGGTATAAAAACACAGCTACGCTAGCAGATTGGTGGAAAGACCTACAGTTCCGGTGCAGAAACCTCACTTCCATTTGGAGCCGTATACAAATGACACAATGGTTCAAGTTGCTTTTTTGCCTGGTCTATCGACTGAGGATAAAATTCATCATAACATTAAGCTACTATACCAATTTAGCAATTCAAACGAAATCATAGATCTGATCAAGGCTACAAACGATACCAAACCGCAAGAGAAAGAAGACTAACTGGTTGGTACCATTGACAGAGATTCTTGTAACTTCACACAATGAGTATTAAAGTTCTTCAGTATAACATTCAATCCTTAAAAAACAATCTTGAATTTTTTGAATATTGAGAAATGTGACACATGACTTATCATATAGAAATATAATTAATTTTAGCCTAATTGAAAATCACAGAGATGATGACTACGGTGGAGTAGCAATAGCATACAAAAACACCCAAAAAATTAAAAAAAAATTACGTATGACACAAATTGTTACATTGTAATTGCAAGTGCCTCTAACAAAGGAACAAATATCCCTGTAGTACCATTCAGCGCTTATTGAGCACTCAATCACTGCAAAAAGCTCATCACTGAGCGCTCAATGAGCGCACAATTTGTATGGAACTAAGGCATATTAAAATGAACATAGGCATATCCTAGGGTTCATCAGTGCTCATAAAATAGCACGCATTGAGCGCTTTTTTGAGAACCCTTTTGAGCGCTTTTTTGAGCAGCAGAAAAAGCACACGTTCAGCACATGTTGAGCGCTCGATTAAGCAGCGGAAAAAGCACATATTCAGCACAAGTTGAGCGCTCAATTGAGCAGCGGAAAAAGCACACATTCAGCACACGTTGAGCGCTCATTCAAGCAGCGAAAAAGCGCACATTCAGCACACGTTGAGCGCTTAGCAGCAAACAAAATTTCAGTTGTAATTTTTATTTGTTTATTTTAAAATTTGAGCTCGGGGGTTTCCGGTGTTATCGGTGCCGGCGTTGCCTTTTTTTGGTACAACTCAAGTTTTTAACGCACCGCATTGCCTTCTGCAGCGCCTTTTCGGGAGGCTCCGAGGGATCCACTAGGGCGATTGCATCTAGTATTAGAAAAAAATTAGTTTTAAAAATAAAACAAGACGAGAATAAAAACGAGTGACCGAAAGTAATCGTTATTTGTAAGATTTATTTATAATAAATAAAATGTTATCTTTGGCATTCAATGTAAAATCCCAGAAGTCTTTTAAAAATTAAACTTACAAACAATAGTTTTCAGCCTCAACAAAAACTTACTTAATAAGGCACGGGCGAAATTTGGGTAGTCTGAGCCTCTTCAGGGGGGCACCCCTCAAAGTTGTGGGACAGAACAAGTTCCTCGGATAATATGCTTAAGATGGAACGACTTAGCCTTCCATTTTTTTATAGATTTACCATCAGCCTTGTCTAAAAATATAAGAAAATTAAAAAAATATCGAGAAGAAATTTGCAAACTTTTGTTTTCGGTCACTTGATTTATTTTATTTTGTTGTAAAAAATTATTTATGTATTTTTTTTATTATTTATTAAATCATTTATTTATTTTGCAGATGCGGAAAAAATACCACTTTTCCAGGGACGGAAAATTAGAGATGTTTGAGATTTTTATTTAAATAGCCATGTTTGTTTACTTACACAAAAATAAAAATTGTGCTTTAATGTTATTAATACAAAAAATCATAAGTTATAAAAACAAACATCTCTTATTTTTGGTCCCTAGGAACTTAGCACTCAATAAGATTTTCAAATTTTTTCACAGATTCATTCATTTGTTTATTTATATGCATCATTTGTTGTTTTTCACGTCAAAAATTAATATTTTTCACAGCTATTTTTTTTCCGCCACGTGTTTTTTTGGGAATCTTGGATTTTCCATTTTTTAAATATATACATTAACTTGTTTTTACTCTCACTGATTAAATTAATATTGGTCTGCGACAGACTTACCTGGGAATCGTATAGGTATCACTTTTAAACCACTGGTTTTTTTTATTTAACTACCTTAATTGCGTGCAATTCTAACTCCTTCACATAAGTAAACCCAAGTGAAAAAGACGAAAAAAGTCGCGTGCCCTTCAGAAAAACAACAAGCAACAACAACTACGGTTCCGCTAATCCGTTGTTGTTCTGTTTTTTTGGCATGTCCCGTTTGGTCTATGCATCTTGCACATAAAAGCAGCGTATTTATAGACATATCCGACTATGCAAATCGGTTTATAAAAATATATTCTTAAAACTTCACATATTATTAAATAATATTAATAAACCTATACATTTTTTTAAGAAACACAAATATTTTAAAACAGAAACCTATTATTTTAAATGGTTGTTTTATCATTTACGAACAAATGTCGCATTATTCAAAAGGCAAGGATGCACAAAAGTCTATATATTTTAGTTGCTGGGCATCCTTCCCATCACACGCAATTTTCCGTCTGAGACATGGCGAGAGAGGGAGAGCCCGAAATTACTTTTTGTGCGTTCTCTTTGCGGACCCGACTGAGGGCGCGTCGCATTGCCGCCGTTGCGCTCAGCTCTGCCGGCGTCGCTGGCTTCTCTGCCGACGTCGCAGTCGGCTTCGTGATGATTGGGCGCTTAGCTCAATTGTGGAACTGCAGGGATGCTTTTAACCTCTGTATGTATATTTCTCTCAGTAACTTCAAAGATGAAGTAATTTAATAGAAAACCTTGACCCATTCAACAAAGATATTATATCCGGTGATTTCAACGCTAGATGTAGGGATTTTGGAGACAGTTTAATCAAAAGGAAAGGAATTTTTCTAGAAAGGGTAATGTCAAGTGCTAGATACAGACTTGAAAGCAACAATAGTCAAACCTTTAAATGAAACATACACTCAGTGTCGGGATCAGTGCTAGATTTGACATTAACCAAAGGTATTTACTGTACTGAATGGACATGTAAAAGTTTCTACATTGGTGGCAGCCATAATTTTCCAATTGTTTACAAAATAAATCCTGATTTAAGCTTATAGGTAAGCTTAGGTAAGTTCTTAGCAAAAAACAGATTATTCATCTAATTAGGAAAAATAGAGTCATGTAGAGTCAAACCTCACTAAAAGTATGACGAGTGAAATCAAGGCAGCCACATATTGTTTTGGAGCTAACAAAACACCAAAGGCATGGTGAAATGATGAACTAAAGCAACTTGTCAAGGAATTTTCTGATAGGCAAAGTAAAGCATGTCGTGATTCGTCACATGAAAATTATGTGAATGCAGCTAATCTCAAAATCAAAGAAAAAATCAGTCTAAATTGCCGAGAAAACTAGTTTTTTAATTAATCACCAAACCAAACACGAAAACTGCGTGGAGGTATTTAAAAAAATGGAAAAACTGTCAGCACAAAAAGTTAGATAGGTTCGATCTTGATAAATCAAGTTCCTTTTTGAAATTTTTAAATGAGCAAATACCTCTTGAAAACAGAGTATCAGATGAAAGCCTATATTCCAGAAAGAACAATGAAAATCCGGGCTTTGTTCTGGAGGATCTCCAAGAAGTTCTTGATCAAGACAAAAAAACTGCAGGAGGATCTGATTCAATAACTTAAAGAATGATTGAGCCTCTCAGCACAGCAGCCAAGGTCGACTTGGTAGCCTTATACAATAATAAGGTTATGAACTGTGATTTCGCACTGGAATTGAGAATTATTAGGATCCCTCCGATTCCCAAAAGAAACAAAGATTTATCCGATGTTAAGAACTTTATGCATAATTCCCTTATATCCTGTCTTGCCAAAAAAGAAAATTGTATGATTAAAAAGATTAGAACTATTTAAAAATGTATATATATATGAAAAAAAGGTTGGTGCCATATAGGTCCTATGCATACCAAAAAGGAAAATCAGCGGCGATGTGCATAAATGATATGATTAATGTCATAGCTTCAAGGAAAAAGAATAGGCCAAATGTTGTACTAACAGTTGTTGACCTGTCTAATGCGTACAACTGTGTAAGTCTGAATTTCATAAAATTGATTATGGAAAATTACAGGTTTCCAAAAGTCTTTATAGACTGGATTCTTAGTTTTCTATCAAATCGTGTGTTGAAACTGGGAACTGCAATACAGGTGACAAAAGGTGGGGTTCCTCAAGGATCCTGCTTACCCCCAATCTTGTTTAACATAAACACAAAAAGATTGCATCAAATCAATGATGAAAACACTCAGATTATGCAGTTTGCTGACGATTTCATGATTATTTCGTCAGGAAAAGCATTCAATAGTACGGTTGACAATTTGCAAAACAAACTTACTGACTTAAATCTACTATGCAAAGACCTTGATTTTCCTTTCAACACAAGTAAATCGGTTGTAATATATGTCGGTAGGGGATGTAAAAAGGTAGCGAATGTAGCCGTAGAGAATGTGTTACTTTTCTAGGTAGGAGCAGATATGAGCCAACAAGTCACATAAAGAGCATGTCAAAAAGATAAAAGATACGCTACTACGATCAAATCTGGGTTGAAACACAAAGTCAGTACAAACTTTTTAAGATCGTTTGTAAGAAACAAGGAGGAATATGCTATAACTAGTGTTGCGGTCATGCTCAGGCAGAAGCCTTGAGAAGACGTGTAGTTGTGCCTCCTGGTACAAGCAAGCATGCAATTTTTGTTCTTGCCGGTGTGATGCCAGTAGTAGGGAAAGACGGGTTCTGGGACAATTAGCATATTAATGGCCCCCGCCCCCTTACTAATTAGCATATTAATGACCCCCGCCTCTCACTAATTAACATATTAATGGCCCCCGCCTCTTCATTAATGTATGCGGGTTCTGGGACAATTAGCATAATCCATAAATTATCTGATTTTAAGGGGTTTAGATGTCATAAAAATGTCACGATCATATCCATAAAGAGTATACTAAATTGGCCCCCAACCCCACACCACCATGTGACAATACTGATCACGTGACCTTTTTGCCTCATTATCAGCAATTAATATTCAGCAGGTGTTGCTGTACACGGGAGAAAGGTCGCACACTTTCCCCACATCCCCATGTGACAATATTGATCATGTATCCTTTTCCTCATTATCAGCAATTAACATTCAGCAGGTGTTGCTGTGCACGTGAGAAAGGTCGCAAACCCAAAACATCTAAAGCTGGTTGCCTTAGAGGGACATGTCCGATTATGTTGGGGAATAACGTTTCCTATGATTGTAAAATTAATTTAGAAATCAAAAGAACCCCAAATAAAATAAATCACACAAGTTAATGATTCTCAGATGTCGAATATTTTCAAACAGGATTCAAACGGGATTCAAGCAAGAGCTACCCGAACATGCGCACCTGTCTATTACCTGACCGGAATAAAAGGGACACATGCACAATTGTGAAGGCGCACGCCCATTGACAAAATCATGAGCCTCACGCCAACGACCTCACGGCTAAGTGCGAGCTCTAATACGTTCCCATAATAGGGGTTGAAATCACGACCGCGCAACAACTCGCAAGTAGCCGACATATCTCAGTCAAGGAAATATTTTCCATTCTCCGTACCTGTAATTTTAACTCGAAATAAAATGTCAGAAGTTTATTTTGTACCATAACAATACATTTATTCATTTACATTTATTTATTTTGGTATTGCGAACATTTTTTTTTTATATATAGAAATTAATTTTCTGCTATGATTCCGGCGATTTGCATAGAAGAAGCACGCGCACGTTTCCGACGTCATTTCTGGTTTAAAAAAATTAAAGTGTTCACCATAATTCGTAGTTTTGAGGTCATGTCCACCTCGATTCATGAACATAGTTTTTGTGTTTAGAAGGTATTGAAAATGTTGACCAATTATCTCTCCTTTAAATTGTTCAATAAATTGGTCAATTTCCTCATGAAACTTAATTTGCTTAATTTTGTTTTCTTGCACATCATTACACATCTAGTCTCAACTTAAAAAAAAAATGTATAAAAATTATTTTATTGTTTTGAAGCTACTTTTAAAAAATGTCAAAATAATGTATGCATTGTTTAGAGCACAAGCCCCGCCCTTAAGGTGTGTTTCACAATAGGGAAACCGGTTTCCTTTAAACCTGTTTAATGACGGACAGCCCATTTCCTCGACATTAATGAGCTGACGACTCCCAAAAAACGTCTGTAGAAATCGTTTCTTTTCCACACCTTTACAAATAATTTGTTTTCCGCTTGTAATTGTCCTTAGATACTTTCGAGTTTGTGGAAAACTATTTTCTCCATCGTTCCAAAAAATGTTGTGATGTGTATTGGTTAACCAAATTGCAGTCTTTCGAGATTTTGTATTTAGCAAAGTAAAATCATATGGTGGTTCTATTAAAAAACTATTATTCAAGTTTGGATCTTTTTCGAATACAATTCCAATTTCCTTTAGAATAAAATTATTATTATTATCAAAGAAACCTTGAACATCAATCGAAACAGTATCTTTCAACATTTTTCTAATGTTAAACAACTCGTTGTACTAGTCCGCTTAGTGGGTTATATTCAACTAAACGGTCTTGTATGAGGAGACAGTAAGCTTGGGTATTTTCATGACTTGGTGTCTTTAGTTCTATTGAAATTCTCACATCAATAGGACCAATTTTACTGATTCATTTTGATATGAAAGATCAACCACAATAATAGGGGTCTTCAATTTAAATTCATTTGGGGTCAAAAATGGTTGTGATTCACGATTAACTAGATTGAAATCTTGTAGACATTTCATATAGGTGAGCATACTAATTCTTACTAAAATCAACATTCAGATTATCATATGGATATGACTCAGAATTCAAGTGAACTTTCAAGTTTGATAAGTTATTTGTGATAAGTTCTCCATTTAGTGTAAATCCAATTATGGCAAATCTTGGTTTTTTGCGGTTAGCCGACAATTTCACATTCCAGCTGTGTTGACTTCCATACCCCAATTTGGGGTTAACATATGAATCCCAACTCCGGAATGCGATTGGTAGGTTTACACCACTTTTAATAATATCGTACATCTTAATTTCTTGCAAAATCGCTCAGAGTTACATGGGGAATTTTCCAGATTTTATTCGTAATTTCCAACTTAAAAGTTTGTTCATTTCTGGTTTGCTCAAACACATCACCAAGATTCTTAGTTAGCATCAACACTAGTTCATGCTTACAATTTAACAAAACTTTTTTGTAATCCTCAGCCAATCCCAACAAATTTTTTAATGGTACAGAAAAATTTTAATTGGGGATCCCGTAGAAACTTCGTCTCCACTGCTCCATCCAGAATTTAATAGGTATTGACTTTGAAGATTATCCAGAGATATACAATTTTTTAGGGTAGTAGCCATATCGACATAGACTTGACACGTTGGACTCGTTGTATTTAGTTGTTACCTAGCAGTATTATGATGGTTACTTTCTTTTTAGTCTTGCTTTTGGATGGTTACTTTTTGTATAGTACCTGTACAGTACTTGATTTTGGATGGTTACTATCTGTATAGTATCTGTAAAGTACTTGGTTTTCGATGATAACTAAATGTTAACAAGTATTATGAGTCGCTATAGTCTCTTATTAAGAACTATCAAAGTACACAAGTTAAAGTTTCTAAGATGTGTTAGCAAAACACACTTGCAGTGAACTATCATTACCTGACCGTCATTAAAGTCACATGCCCAAGACCCAAGGACATTGAATAAAATACATCCCCTTCATTTGTACCTGGAGTTTTAATTACAGTCAGATACAAAATTTGTAGGATTATTCAATATTTCTTTATATATTTTATTATTGTAAACATATTTCATTAAATTCATAATTAATTATATTTTATGTATATTTGTATATAATTAATTTTCTTACTTCAGCCCTCTGTAAGAAACATGTCGCTTATTAATCTTCGTTCCAAGCGTAGATTTTCGCTTGGTTCCCATAGATAGATGTAAAATAGTTCTCACAATGTAATCTTTCTCAGATGCTGAATTATTTTTAAAGCATTCATTTGTTCCAACCCATAATAATATTGTAACATGTTTCGATGGCATCATTAGCTAGCATAGGAGCGCCTATCAATTTAATTTCTGATTGAAGTTTATGATAGAGGTGTTGGGACCTGGTAATATCGGTTTTTGTTTTTTCTATTGTTTTTTCTATTTTTCTAGTTCTAGTTTTCTAGTTCTATTCTATTTGTATACTATTTGTATGAGTAAGGCATCATTGTCTAAGATTCTGAATAAGTTTAATAAACTCTTTAATTACAATACTGATTAGCTGGTTACTATATATTTAGTAGATGTATACAAGTTGTTTAGTATCTGGTTTCTATATGTTTAATAGATGTATACAAGTTGTTTACTAGATGTATACAAGTTGTTTACTAGCTGTTAAGTATCTGGCTACTATATATTTAGTAGATGTATACAAGTTGTTTAGTATCTGGTTACTATATATTTAGTAGATGTATACAAGTTGTTAAGCATCTGGTTTCTATATGTTTAATAGATGTATACAAGTTGTTTACTAGATGTATACAAGTTGTTTACTAGCTGTTTAGTATCTGGCTACTATATATTTAGTAGATGTATACAAGTTGTTTAGTATCTGGTTACTATATATTTAGTAGATGTATACAAGATGTTTAGTATCTGGTTTCTATATGTTTAATAGATGTATACAAGTTGTTTACTAGATGTATACAAGTTGTTTACTAGCTGTTTAGTATCTGGTTACTATATATTTAGTAGATGCATACAAGTTGTTTAGTTCTGGTTACAATATATTTAGTAGATGTATGCAAGTTGTTTAGTATTTATGTTTAGTAGATGTATACAAGTTGTTTACTAGATGTATACAAGTTGTTTACTAGCTGTTTAGTATCTGGTTTCTATATGATTAGTAGATGTATACAAGTTGTTTAATAGATGTATACAAGTTGCTTACATCTGGTTTATATATCTTTAATATCTGTTTACTTGATGTTTACTATTTATTATTAGCTGGTTACTAGTTGTTATTAACGTCTACGAGCTTTTATAGTCTTTTGTTAAGAATGATCAAAAATTCTTGATCACTAGACGACTTTCGATGTGAAGTAAAAACTTACACTCTGATTTTCAGTGTGTTTGCTATGTACGTAAGAAAGAATGCAAAGCCAAAATAGCTCAAGATTGATATATAAATCTTAGAGGAACATGTCCGATTATGTTGGGGGAAGATGTATCCTGTGATTGTAAAACTAATTAAGATATAAATTGTTCACAAGTTGTTTAAAAGCTGTGTAGAAGCTGCTTTGATAAACAATTTTGATTCATAATTACAGATGTTCGTACCCAAAGGTACTCAACATGACCACACCCAACAAATCAAGCAGTAGCCAAGTTGGGAACAGTACCAGGCGCTCAGTAGCACCCACTGCATATGAGAATGGCTGATCAGCATATTATATGTCTCACTAACTCACCGTCTCACCGACTCAACGGCACACTGACCGGCCAATGCAGTCAGCACATTTTGCAGTGTCTGCCGAGCCAACTACACAAACTGCTACCATAATCAAAACTCCCTGACCTACCTACCTACTTTAGAATAAAGCGCACTTCACTAATCATTACACTAAACTTTCGTCTTCCAAGTAGTATATAAACATGTACCAAATGAAGAATAAATCAGTTATCAACACACCTCTTAACTCCGCGGATCTACTTCCTACAACTGGGAATAGGGCTCGTAATAAACTATCTCAACTAGCAGCTAACCACGTTAGCTCACCCTCAGCGCAGCTCCAGCATCGCCTGTGGTCCGGCATCACAGTAACCATCGTTACCATTGCCGCGACGCGATCGTCCTGCCATCAAAGCGTCCCCGTGCCAGCGACAAGTGCTCATTACCCCCTTGTCCCGCGGTGTGACCCGGAAGTGTCTACTTCGGTTAGGCATAAACATTGGTGACCCCGACGTGATCCTTTAACAACAAAGGATCACACTCAAGCAACCCCCTTCCCACTGAAGGACTCACAGCTTTATCCAGCTCCACCGGATACGCTTCTTCTTCCAGCGTCACAGGAACTTCAGCTTAATCCAGCTTCACAGGATTCGCTTCTTCTTCCAGCGTCACAGGAACTTCAGCTTAATCCAGCTTCACAGGATACGCTTCGTCTTCCAGCATCACAGGAACTTCAGCTTAATCCAGCTTCACAGGATTCGCTTCTTCTTCCAGCGTCACAGGAACTTCAGCTTCAACCAGCTTCACAGGACTCGCTTCTTCTTCCAGCGTCACAGGAACTTCAGCTTCATCCAGCTTCACAGGATTCGCTTTTTCTTCCAGCGTCACAGGAACTTCAGCTTAATCCAGCAACACAGGATTCGCTTCTTCTTCCAGCGTCACAGGAACTTCAGCTTAATCCAGCTTCACAGGATACGCTTCTTCTTCCAGCGTCACAGGAACTTCAGCTTAATCCAGCTTCACAGGATACGCTTCTTCTTCCAGCGTCACAGGAGCTTCAGCTTAATCCAGCTTCACAGGATACGATTCGTCTTCCAGCGTCACAGGAACTTCAGCTTAATCCAGCTTCACAGGATACGCTTCGTCTTCCAGCGTCACAGGAACTTCAGCTTCATCCAGCTTCACAGGATACGCTTCTTCTTCCAGCGTCACAGGAACTTCAGCTCAATCCAGCTTCACAGGATACGCTTCTTCTTCCAGCATCACAGGAACTTCAGCTTAATCCAGCTTCACAGGATTCGCTTCTTCTTCCAGCGTCACAGGAACTTCAGCTACATCCAGCTTCACAGGATACTCAGCTTCATCCAGCTTCACAAGATTCTTTGTTTCCAAGACACACAATATGTCTACTTCATTCATTGAGGAAACAAGTCACACAAGAATCGATTTACACAATCGATTACTAGACACACAAAACGAGCTGCAAGGGAAAATCCAACAGCTCATTAAGAATTATGGCAAGGATTCTGCCGACCGACGCCACCGAGACGGCTATTATTCTGGTAAGCTAAATCAGTTAAACGATCTCTGGCGGCACTTTGGCGACCTAGATGAAGAAGTCCATCAAGCGGCACTACCCACTGGAAGTGAGTACTCTTCACGACTAGTAGCACTTAAAGAGCTGGTCGAAAAATATCAGAATATCTTTCTGGACAACATGCCGACTGGAAGCGGGCTTCCGAAGGCCCCCAGACGAACTTCGGCCAACATCAAGCTCACAACAAAAGATCAAGTCAAAGGAGATTCCGCAATTGACACGGTGATCCGACAGTTGCAGAGAAGATGCAACGAATTGGAGTCATCATTAACATTAGCCTCGAACGCCCCAACTGTCACCCCAGCCTTACAATGGCACCTGGATCTCCATTGGGCGTTACTAAGGCAAGCCCACGACGAATTGGATATCACACCTGGGGCCGCAGCTCTGGCAGAAGCAGAGCTAGCCCAATTCCACACATTATACGAGGAATACGAAATAATCCTGCTACGAGAAAACGACGCGCCAATGAGCCTAAACTTGGCACTTCCGCCAATTAGCATTCCGGAGTTCAACGGCGAGTATCTAGACTGGCCACGGTTCGATGATCTCTTTGTGGAATTGGTACATAACAAACCATATTCGGCCAGTCAAAAACTACATATTCTACAGAGTTCGCTTCGTGGTGAAGCGAGGAACGTCTTGACAGACACAGCCTTCTCACAGGGTGGCTATGACGACACCTGGTTGCGGTTGAAGGCCAGGTACCAGAACGGCAAAATACTAGTACTCGCCGCCATAGCAAAAATTATTGACCATACGCCTATAGACGGTTCCTCGCGCCAACTAAGGGCATTACATGACACTATAAAAAACTCAATGAGTACTCTTCAAAACCTCGATATCAGCACAAAATCCTGGGATCCAATCCTGTGTTTTATTATCTGAAGAAAACTAGACCAGCAGTCTCTAACTGCTCTAGAAAGTTCAGCGGATGCACCAACGAAAATTCCAACGTTATGGAGTGTACTGACGTTTATTGAGCGGCGCGCTTGCATGCTGGAGACGATAAGCGCTCAACCTACAGCAACACTCCGCCATCAGTCAGTTCACAACGAAGAGAGCTGTAAGATTTGTCACCTAGGACAACATAATCTTAGAGCATGTAGCCGGATCCAGCAAATGGACCCCAAAGCACGGCGCCAAGCCATTATTCAAGTAGGAGCATGCACAAATTGTTTGTCTACAGCTCATAAGGTTGAAAACTGTGGATCACCGACCGCTTGTCGAGTCTGCCAGCAACGGCATCATTCACTGTTACACCAAGGACCGACTAGCAATCCAGTGGCCGGCGCAGTAACCATTGCAGGCTACGACGACGTAGGAGGATATACTCTGCTCTCGACCGCCAAGGTCTCATTACAAGGACCAAACGGTCAATTACAAACATGTCGCGCTGTAATAGATGGTGGATCACAGGTGAATCTTATCTCAAGGAGAATGGCAGATCTGCTATCTCTTAAGGAAAGGTCACCGATTGAAATATCTGGAATCGGAGGAAAAATATCAACAGCAATTAGATCAACACTAAAGCTCTCATCAGTTACATCAGGGTTTGAAAGACTAATAGAAGTATTTATTTTTCCGACAGTCATTGCAGACCAACCGTCAGTATCGATTGATAACGATCTTAATATTCCCGGGGGACTGCCATTAGCAGATCCTGAGTTTCGGCAACCTGGACCCATTGACCTAACCTTAGGGTCTGAGGTGTATTCTCGTGTAATAACCGGTGAACTCCTTGAACTAGGACCTAATAAACCGTTGGCACAAGGCACTAGGCTTGGTTATGTAATCACAGGTTATCTCAATAAAGAAACCTCATCTGATACGGATATCAACCCTATTCTGGTAGAAGGCAGAGGTGATTTTGCAGGACCGAACGTTTCTTATGAGCCAACAAAAGATAAAAATCCGATGAATATAGAAGCGACTTCTCATCAATTTAAAACCGACAAGAAGGCTGACTTTGGTTCAACATGTCCAAACCTAACCAAGAAATATCTTAGTTTTATTGCAGAATGTCCACATACCATAGACGTGCCAAATGATCAGGTTCTACGAGAGCACAATTTCAGTCCCCACGGTAATGTCAATTTTATCGCAAAGGGGAGTGTTAAGCAGCATCAAGAAGATGTGAAGGACCTGAATCACAAACCGCAGTTGAAGGAAAGATCCACCTTGGTCAATGATTTGTTAGGTGCTTCCTATACAATTCGGTCAAGGGCTGACCGACATCACGACTTAATTGAGGGTACCCCTCAATGGGGGGGAGAATGTTTGTACCCAAAGGTACTCAACATGACCACACCCAACAAATCAAGCAGTAGCCAAGTTGGGAACAGTACCAGGCGCTCAGTAGCACCCACTGCATATGAGAATGGCTGATCAGCATATTATATGTCTCACTAACTCACCGTCTCACCGACTCAACGGCACACTGACCGGCCAATGCAGTCAGCACATTTTGCAGTGTCTGCTGAGCCAACTACACAAACTGCTACCATAATCAAAACTCCCTGACCTACCTACCTACTTTAGAATATAGCGCACTTCACTAATCATTACACTAAACTTTCGTCTTCCAAGTAGTATATAAACATGTACCAAATGAAGAATAAATCAGTTATCAACACACCTCTTAACTCCGCGGTTCTACTTCCTACAACTGGGAATAGGGCTCGTAATAAACTATCTCAACTAGCAGCTAACCACGTTAGCTCACCCTCAGCGCAGCTCCAGCATCGCCTGTGGTCCGGCATCACAGTAACCATCGTTACCATTGCCGCGACGCGATCGTCCTGCCATCAAAGCGTCCCCGTGCCAGCGACAAGTGCTCATTACCCCCTTGTCACGCGGTATGACCCGGAAGTGTCTACATCGGTTAGGCATAAACAACAGATATTAAGAATATATAATAATAGCATCCACTTTAACTAGTATATTGTTAAAATAAAACATTTCCATTTTTCATATTCTTTCATCTTATGTAGGTATAATAAATGTAATCTTAACTACGATAGCTAGCCTTACATCCCATAACTATAGTTATTAGCTACAATAAAATGTCTAGAAAGAACAAAATATATGAATGTCCAAAAACCATTTAAAACTAACTATATTTGGGAAAGTAATTGAAATCGCTCCGGCGTAATACAGTAAAAAACAAAAACACTGTGATTATCCCATTTTCTATCACCATAACAAATGTGTATACCCACACCTAAATGACCAATTGTATCCTTTGTCCAAAAATGTCTGTGACTTTCACTTATAAATTTGTCACCGATAATTTAAATCCCATTAAGCAAACCACCCATTGCTAACCGTACCATAACCCCAGAGTCAAGTTGGTTACCTACAATAAACATAGGTGGTGGTGTAAAGGATTGCTAAAATGCCTCGACGCAGGCGCAAATGTTATAAAAAATGATCATAAAAATATAATTAGGAAAGTATTTTTTATTTGCGAACCATTTATAACTGTTACCAAAAACACAAATAGTTATGTTACAGAGGATTTGCTTCAATCCCTCGACGCAGGCGCAAAGGTCAAGGTATTGGAAAAAAATTTATGGAATATTATCCCTTCATAAAAGAGGTCATAAAATATATAATTAGGAAAGAAATTTTTATTTGCGAACCATTTATAAATGTTACCAACAACACAAAAGTTGTTACAAAGGATTGCTAAAATACCTTGATGCAGGCGCAAAGGTCAAGGTAATGGAAAAATTCGTGGAATATTATCCCTTGACCAAAAACGAAAATTTCTTCTATTTGGATAATAAAAAATATATATTAATTCAATACTTTGATTTTTGCATCAAAATGCTTGATAAATCTAGTTGTTTGATGTTCTCTAACTAATTGAGTAATATGTTTTCATGTGCCTATTTAATTTACCAAAAACAGTATTAGTCTTCTCTCATAAAATTTATCTTTTGGATCCCTCTAATTCCCCACCGGTGAAATATATGTTCCTCATATTTAATAATGATGGCATCTTTAATGGCATCCTCTACTTTATTTTCGTTATATTTCTGATCTTTTCCTAACAGTAGGTTGTTAAATTTTTATCATTTTATGGGATTATTGAGCACCCGAAATCCCTGATATTAAGTCATAACATGTAACTAGCAGAATATAGTAAAAGACATCACCACTAAAAGTAGCAAAAGGAAAGTCGCGTTTTTGCAGAGCTCCCGAAACAGTCGCTCAAAAAGTCTATAAAATCTAGAAACATTAACTATTTCTATCGGACTATAAGCCACCTGTGGTCTATGATCATTTAGCGTTCAAATCGTGCGTGTAATCTCCATACTTTTGTTTAAAAACACTTAAAACACATTTCTTTTGGTCGAAAGTGTAAAGATAAAAGAAAGGAAACATTCACACACATATACTGCAGTGCACAAAGACTGAAAACTACCGAAAACACACTCAAATCAATAACTTATACAATTACACAAATCACTCAAACTCAAAATTGATCAAAACAACAACAGTATGAGTGCATCAAAGCGACTAAGGAGTGAAAAGTCGAGTACCGAAATCAAGGTAGCTCGCACGTCGGACACACAATTGCTGCAACAAATTGAAGCAAAATTCACGAGTCAACGGAAGGAAATCAGCATGGAACTGTTGCAGCTGATCGACGATAAATTTGCGGAGCAAAGGGAGTCACTGGGTAGAGAGTATCGAGAGAGCGAGGCCCGCTTTCTCAACACTCTACAGGCTAAATTCGATGCAATGAACACCGAAATACACAACCTTACGAAACGAGTGCGAGAGCTGGAAACCGAGGCAAAAGAGGTGAATACACTGAAACAACAAGTGTGTGAACTGGATGCTCAACTGGCAGCAAAGTGCAATGCACAGGAGGTCGCGGATGTTGCATGCAACCTGCGCTGGCATGGTGTACCGCACGTCGATGGCGAAAATTTAAACACCCTTTTCAATCGACTTTGTTTCTCACTACACCTGACCCCTCCTCCGCGAGTTAGGTCTATTTTTCGAGTCCGACCGCGCCAAAGAAACTCACTTGTTGACCCAATAATAATAATAAAAATGGATCACGTGCGCGAAAAAGCTGTGCTGCTGCGGGCGATTGGAGTGCACCGACAAACAACCAAATCGCAGCTGAGCCTACAGCTGATCGGTTTTGACTCGCCGGCATTCATATACTTAAACGAACAATTAACGAAAACAAATTTTTAAGCATGCCATGCGCCTCAAAAAACTCTCGCCGTGGAGACGTATTTGTTAAGCCTATAGACGGAGGAGAGGCTTACTACGTGCAAAGCTCCAATGAGCTTTCTGATCTGAGTAGTGATGTGGGCGAAATCAACTCAAGCACAGATGCCGCTTTAGAGAATAATTCATTTCGTAATTAAAATATTTTTTATCTCTATATTAGGATTTCCAATTAGTTTAATATCTTTATCTCTTGTTATTCATATGTTTAGGATCTTTTGTCTGGTGTGCAGTCCTTGTTTTTTTATTTTGAAATTTAAAACAATTCACAATGGAAGAAAACCTTAATAATTCAACAGCAAATAGTCGTGCCCTTCTGTGCATCCTGGCAAAGCAGAGACCTGGTCTCAAGATTTGTCATATAAATGCCCAAAGCCTGCCAAAGAAAATTTAAGAGTTTAGGTACATGTTTGTAAATTCGGAAATTGATGTTATATGCGTGTCTGAAACATGGTTTGTCCAGAGTCTATGTGATGTGCTAATATCGTGTGATGGATATAATGTGTACCGTTCTGATCGTGTTAGTCATGGGGGAGGAGTTGCTATATATGTAAACAAAAAATTAAATGCCAAAATTATTTGCCAACACACAATACACAGTGCAATAGAATATATTTTTCTTGAAATACAAAACCCGATTATTGAGAAAAATCTGTTAATTGGCTGCATTTATCGTCCGCATTGCAACACAAACTATGATGATTTAATCAATATTCTGACAGACATTACAGTAAACTACACTGATGTAATCCTTGCAGGCGATCTTAATAGTGATATTCTGAGGGAATCTCACCTTACCAGCAACATGGAATCGCTAGGTCTGAAACCAGTGAATCTTTCATTTCCAACCCACTTCAGCAGAACACGTAACACATTATTAGATTTGTTTTTTGTGAGTGATGTTAATAAAATATGTTTGTAAGATCAGCTTATCGTTCCGTCCTTTTCAAAACATGACCTTATATACCTGACCTATAACTTTGACCTAAACTACACGGACCATACAATATTTTATCGTGATTTTAATAATATTAATTACATACTGTTGAACGAAGCATTTGACCTGTGTGTATGGAACAATATTTACAGTCTTCCAACAGTCGATCGTCAACTTAAACTTCTACAACATAATATTAGCCACTTATACGATACGCAACACCACAGCATGTTTGTATCTCTGAGAAAAACGGTTACCAAACTAATCGACTCTGCAAAATCAAACTTTTTTAGCCAAAAATTTAAAAACTCAACCTCTTCGAGTCAAACATGGAAACAGATTAAAACTCTAGGGATAGGTAAACAAAAGACATCACAGGAACTAGATGTTGACATAGATGAACTCAACCTTAAATTAGCAGAATGCCAAGTTCCAGAGGTCACAACCAACACGTACCTGAATTCAGTACCTGAAAACATCTGTGATACTAGGTTTAGATTTATGTGTGTTGACCAATGTGATGTTTTAGATAATATTCTTAAAATTAAGTCTAACGCAATTGGACCTGACGAAATTCATCCTAAATTTATAAAAATTCTACTTCCTAAACTTATCCCATACCTTACGCACACATTTAACACGGCTCTTACCACGTCTGCGTTCCCTGATTGCTGGAAAACCGCCAAAATTATCCCAGTACCAAAATCAAACAAAGAATATCGGCCGATATCTATTCTTCCGTACCTCTCGAAGGTGTTTGAAAATATTGTCGCATCACAAATAAATAATTTTATATCTGTCAATAGCCTCTTAAATGACCATCAATCTGGATTTAGAAAAAATCGTAGCTGCACTTCAGCCATCTTAAAAATAACCGAAGATATACGTCAACAGACGGACAACTCGTATGTCACCTTCTTACTATTGCTGGACTACAGCAAAGCGTTCGACACAGTAAATCATGATATCCTGTGCCCAAAACTCAAAAATTTGTATTTCTTCTCCAATACTGCCGTCAAGCTTTTGTGTTCGTATCTTAAAAATCGTCGTCAATATGTTGTATCGTCAAATATTTGTTCTTCGTTTGCCTATCTGAAGCGTGGTGTACCCCAGGCTTCGGTTCTTGGACCACTATTATTCACACTTTATATAAATGATCTTCCTTCTATGCTGTCGAAATGTAATGTCCATTTATATGCTGATGATGTTCAGATGTATGTTAGTCGTCCCTTAAACAGAATTAGTGAGTGTTTAGATATTTGTAGAATGGAGCTTGGAAGAGTAAATGAATGGGCAAAAAACAACGGTCTAGCCATCAATCCATTGAAATCAAAGTGCTTAATCATTTTTAAGAAGAAATTATGCAATATTGAACTGTTCCCCTTGATGATTAACAAAACACCAATTGAGTACGTGGAAACCGCCAATAATTTGGGTATCACATTTAATAGAACCTTGAACTGGAATGACCACGTAAACAAAGCTGTAGGCAAAACATACGTACTAATAAGATCCTTGTCACTAGTTAAATGTTCCTTACCTGTTAGTGTGCGTCTTCTAATTGCCAAGTCTTGTATAATACCCACACTCTTTTATGGTCTAGAGATCTATGCAAATTGTGATGTAGCAAGTCAACATAAGCTGAAAATAGCATACAACAGTATTGCGCGTTTTATATTTAATTTGCATAGATCTGACCATGTAACTCAATTTTCTTACAAGATATTTGATATAAGCTTGGCAGATTATATGAAAAGTAGAACAATAATCTTTTTACACAAAGTTATATACACCAGGGAGCCATCGTACTTATTTGAAAAATTACAATTCTCCAGATCTACAAGAACAAAGAATATTATCTGCATCCGACACAGGTTTCTGCTTTCAAATAGACAATTTTTTATAAATGCGATTAGAACGTGGAACGAGCTTCCCAACTACATAAAAGAAACTAGGAGCGCAACACTATTTAAGACAAAGCTTCTCTCACACCTAAAAAATAGCAGTTCTAGTCTACTATAAGGTATATTATCCTATTTTAACATTGCGACTTATCCCCAAAACCTTTTCCTTAGTTTTTTAATTTCGATTTAACTTCATTTCTATTTATCTAAATGTTCAACAATAAATTTAACAATGTATGTCATTAGATTTAAGAACCAATTTTGTCCAAATTTAAATATGTTTACCAGTTGTGACTAGCGCTGTAATTTATAAGTTTTAAAACTTGTAGCGTTAGGAAGCCTAAAACAATAAATAGAAAAAAAAAAAGGAAAAAGAAGACTAGATTCACCTACAATTCAATTTACCATCTACAATCCCTGGAGAAGAGCTTAGTATTTGCAGTTTAATTTTCAAATTTATTGATTTCACAGATTCCCGCTGGTAAATACCAATTTTTAACAAATGGCTGCCAACTCCATACCATTCAGACACTGGTTTACAACCTCATAGAACTGACTCTCAAGGTATCTGTAATGCACAATATATTTCTGTCTCTTTTCTTCTAATCAATATTAAAAAATTTCATAAACGGGTTTTGGAGTTCATTTTATTCTTAGAATTAAATTATTAAAAATTATTAAGCCAACAGAGATAATAATGTTTTTGTGATAGTATCCCGTTAATAATACATAATTCTTATTTGTATATTTTCAAAATTATTTATTTTAGAAAATTATTCATTAATCACATTCAAATAATATTCATAATATAATACAATTTTTTAAATTTATCAATAAAGTTTCCCAATTATTAATATTAAATGATATTGCATCATATCTATTTTTAAGATTAAATATTAAGATGGGGTCGTCCTCGCGAGACATAGCGCTGACCAACTCACATTGGTCTGCCTCACCATTAAATTTAAGATACTCTAAGTCTGATATTGAATCCCTTATACGAAAAATCATCTCCTTAACTTCCAGAAGCAGTCGTGACAGCGGATTATTTTCGATTTCCGCATCGTGAAGATCAATTTGCTGTTGAAACTTGGTTGTCTCCATCATCAGCTCGGTGATTCGATTTTCCACGTTCTCAATATCAAAGAGATTGGAATCGATATTGTTTTCGCTCTGCAAATCTACCAAGCGCCATTTCAGGATGTCCAACTCTTCTATAGTATCATAATAGATACTACCGAATTCTCGCCGCGACTCTTTGGAAACCTTTAAAATTTCCTTGAAGATTAGGAATCTCAACCAACAAATCTTCATTTGTTTTAAAGTCACAGTGGTTGATTTGCTTGTTGATTTCAGTCATCTTATGTCTTTCGATTCAAATTTTGTACTGTTTTAGGTTTTGTAATCTCATCAACCAGGAAAAGACAGAACGTAGAATCGAGCAGGTACTTTATATCCAAGGATCAAACCCCCTGCCCAAGAATCAAATCACCATCCCATGCGATTGGCTTAAGTAAAACCATTCCACACTGTGTCAAAGTGAGAAGAAGAATACGTAAGAAACCGGAAATCAAAGGCAAAGTAACATTGTAGGCCATCATATATCGATATTGGGAACTGTTGTTATATGAGTACGAGTACATTTAATTGTATTTAATATAATAGTTGTTGATAATTATAATTTTATAATGGTCATCATTAAGTAGGAGGAGTGGAACAGAATTTTTATTCTTAATATTTAATATTAAAAATAGATATGATGCAATATCATTTAATATTAATAATTGGGAAACTTTATTGATAAATTTAAAAAATTGTAAGATATATTATGAATATTATTTGAATGTGATTAATGAATAATTTTCTAAATTAAATAAATTTGAAAATATACAAATAAGAATTATGTATTATTAACGGGATACTATCACAAAAACATTATTATCTCTGTTGGCTTAATAATTTTTAATAATTTCATTCTAAGAATAAAATGAACTCCAAAACCAGTTTATGAAATTTTTTAATATTGATTAGAAGAAAAGAGACAGAAATATATTGTGCATTACAGATACCTTGATAGTCAGTTCCATGAGGTTGTAAACCAGTGTCTGAATGGTATGGAGTTGGCAGCCATTTGTTAAAAATTGGTATTTACCAGCGGGAATCTGTGAAATCAATAAATTTGAAAATTAAACTGCAAATACTAAGCTCTTCTCCAGGGATTGTAGATGGTAAATTGAATTGTAGGTAAATCTAGTCTTTTTAGAGTCTGATGTCTTTTACTATATTCTGCTAGTTACATGTTATGACTTAATATCAGGGATTTCGGGTGCTCAATAATCCCATAAAATGATAAAAATTTAATAACCTACTGTTAGGATTATGAATGAATTACAAGTACCCATCTATGACAAACCATCATTATTAAATATGAGGAACATATATTTCACCGGTGGGGAATTAGAGGGATCCAAAAGATAAATTTTATGAGAGAAGACTAATACTGTTTTTGGTAAATTAAATAGGCACATGAAAACATATTACTCAATTAGTTAGAGAACATCAAACAACTAGATTTATCAAGCATTTTGATGCAAAAATCAAAGTATTGAATTAATATATATTTTTTTATTATCCAAATAGAAGAAATTTTCGTTTTTGGTCAAGGGATAATATTCCATGAATTTTTCCATTACCTTGACCTTTGCGCCTGCATCAAGGTATTTTAGCAATCCTTTGTAACAACTTTTGTGTTGTTGGTAACATTTATAAATGGTTCGCAAATAAAAATTTCTTTCCTAATTATATATTTTATGACCTCTTTTATGAAGGGATAATATTCCATGAATTTTTTTCCAATACCTTGACCTTTGCGCCTGCGTCGAGGGATTGAAGCAAATCCTCTGTAACATAACTATTTGTGTTGTTGGTAACAGTTATAAATGGTTCGCAAATAAAAAATACTTTCCTAATTATATTTTTATGATCATTTTTTATGACATTTGCGCCTGCGTCGAGGCATTTTAGCAATCCTTTACACCACCACCTATGTTTATTGTAGGTAACCAACTTGACTCTGGGGTTATGGTACGGTTAGCAATGGGTGGTTTGCTTAATGGAATTTAAATTATCGGTGACAAATTTATAAGTGAAAGTCACAGACATTTTTGGACAAAGGATACAATTGGTCATTTAGGTGTGGGATAAAAAATGGGATAATCACAGTGTTTTTTGTTTTTTACTGTATTACGCCGGAGCGATTTCAATTACTTTCCCAATTATAGTTAGTTTTAAAAAGTTTTTGGACATTCATATATTTTGTTCTTTCTAGACATTTTATTGTAGCTAATAACTATAGTTATGGGATGTAAGGCTAGCCCATCGGCCCCAGGATGTAAGTCGATGATTCGCCCTAATTTCCAGTCAGAAGGACCAGTTCGATCATCCTTGATGATGATCATGTCGTTACGCTGAAGATTGTCAGTTTCGTGGCGCCACTTGGGGCGCGCCTGCAGATGAGATAGCCAATCTGCACTCCATTTTCTCCAAAAGAGGCGAAACATCCTTTGACCATTCAGGAACTCTGTGTTTAATGAAGAATCCTTAAGACTAGGCTCAGGGAGTGACATCATCGAATCCCCGATTAAAAAATGTGCAGGGGTGAGAGCTTGCAAATCATCTAAGTCAGACGTTAAGGGGCATAATGGCCGAGAGTTCAAGCACGCTTTTATCTGGACAAGAATGGTAGACAACTGCTCGTACGTCATTCGAATCCCATTAAACGATCGATAAAGATGGGTTTTAACAGCTTTTACGTTGGATTCCCAGAGTCCTCCAAAGTTTGGACTATGTGGAGGATTGAAATGCCAATGAATGTTTCGACGAGTAAGTTCAGGAACTACTGTCTCTTCAATTCCTTTATAGAATTCATTGGTCCACAGCTTTAGAGACTTGTCGGATGAGATAAAGTTGGTTCCACAGTCGCTGTATAGATGTTGACAAAAACCCCTCCGTCCGATAAAGCGCTGCAGCGCCCACAGAAAATGCTGTGCCGACATGCTGCTTCCAAATGAATCGCTTTGCTCGCTAAGCAAATAAATGCAATGTATGCTTTATAGCAAGTGTGACCTCTGAATCTGGATGACTTTATCTCAATCGCACCAGTGTAATCAACTCCAGTTGCTTCGAACGCCCGTTTGGGCGGATTGACACGGTGCGCTGGTAAATCTCCCATCAGTTGGCTTGATGGTGACGGCCGGTGTTTGAAACAGGTTACGCACTGTCGCAGAATCCTTTTTACTGCCTGTTTACCGTTGACGATCCAGAAAGCTTGATGAATTGTAGATAAAGTTAGTTGCACACCGCCATGTAAGGTGTTGTGATGAGCGTTCCTTATAACCAAAATCGTCAGGTGGTGGGCCTTTGGAAGGATTATTGGTGTGCGTTGAGACATGGAGAGCTGCAAAGCATTCTTAAGTCTGCCTTTAAATCTCATGAGCCCCTCATCGTCGAGAAACGGTGATAGCGGGCTGAGTTTGTTGTGTTTGGATAGAAATTTGTTGGATCGTAGTCTTGATAATTCTTCCGAATAGACTTCTTGTTGAACCATCCGCACCAGTGCGAACAAAGCCTGTTGAAATTCAGATACCTGATTAGGGCCGGTGAGTCTATCCGCTTTTTTGTGACGAGTATTATAAATGAATCGTTTGAGGTAGGCTGTAACGAATAAGAGTTTATTATAGGAGGAATATGATTCGATAAGTGGTTGCACTTCTATACAAATGTGGGCTCCGATGTGCTTTAAGGATTGCTCTCCTGAAATAAGTTCTGATTTTGGGGACTGAACTGGATTGACTGGCCAATGCTCCTCTGAAAGATGCAGCCAATGTGGTCCGTTCCACCAAAGCGTGTGGTGTTTCAGCTGGGAAGGGGTGAGTCCGCGTGTAGCACTATCTGCTGGGTTTTCTTGCATAAGAACATATCTCCACTGCGATGGCGAGCTTGCCTCCAGGATTGCTCCAATTCTATTCGACACAAATGTCTTCCAACGCCTAGGGTCACCGCTCATCCAATACAGCACTATCATTGCATCCGACCAGTAGTGTACGGATATGGTGTGATGTGATGCTTGAAGTTGATTGACAATCCAATCGGCTAATTGTGTACACAGCAGGGCTCCGGATAACTCAACTCTCGGAATTGTTAGCGGCTTAACAGGTGTGACTCGACTGCGGGCGGCTACTAAGTTAACCTGCACGGAACCATCCGTACAACTAGCTCGAAGATAAGCACATGCTGCATACGCCATGGATGATCCGTCACAAAACATGTGTAGTTGCAACGTCGAGACATGCCTTAAATCGAAGCCTAACCAACGAGGGATGTGTATCTCTTCAATGTCGGGGAGGTCTTGAATGAGCTGTCGCCATTGCTCAGCGAGTTGATCTGGCAATGGGTCGTCCCAATCTAATGATGCGGGGGGCTCATCCTTGCGCTCGATACGAAAACTCCAAACTTCCTTCAACAGAATCTTCGCAGCGATGATCACTGGTGCCAGGTATCCCAACGGATCGAATAAGCGTGCTACTGTGGATAGTATAGAACGTTTGGTGAATATAGGATTGAGAGAAAACTTAAGATTAAAACCAAAACCATCTTTGTTTGGATGCCAATACAACCCTAAAGTTTTAATGGAGTCCTTATTGTCTATCTCAAAAATGCTACTGTTAGAGAGATCTGTAGTTGGGATGCTTTCTAAGATATCTGGATGGTTGGATGCCCACTTCTTGAGCTCCATGCCTGCTGATTGCAGAGCTGCGATGACATCATTGCGAATTTTTAGAGCTCCGTCGATGGTCTCGTGTCCTGTTTGAACATCGTCCACATAGATTTCTTTTTTAAGGACATGCTCGGCCAGAGGATAGCGTTCGCGCTCGTCGGACGCAATCTGATGTATGACTCGAATCGCCGAGAAGGGTTACCAAATGTTACTGTAGTCAAAAAATATTCCTTGATGAGTCCCTTTTCATCGCGCCAGAAAATTCGCTGATACTGGGCATCTTCTTCATGCATATCTATGCAGCGATACATTTTCGTTATATCGGCCACAAAGACGTACCGATGGAGACGCCAGTTGAGTATAACTCCTCCAAGATCGTTTTGTAGGGCGGGACCCGTGCATAAAATATCATTCAAAGACCTCCCGTTAGACGTTTTGCACGAAGCGTCGTATACGACGCGCATCTTTGTAGTTAAACTGTCGTCTTTGATCACCGCATGATGTGGAACGGTGCACGCAGAGATTGAGAGTTGCCTTTGAGCGTTGATCCTAGTGTGTTCTTCCTCACTACCTTTTACCTCTTTTATCTGCTTTAGATCAAAGTACTCTTGAATAGTGCTGGCATACTGTTGACTGAAATCTGGCCGATGATTAAGTTTCCTTTCCAGATCGTGGAAACGGTTTAATGCGATTTGTCTTGACCGGCCGATCACCTGTGTGGGGTCAAACAACTTTTTTAAAGGCAAACGAACTAGATATTTCCCATTCGGCTGACGGATATGAGTTTGTTGAAAATGGTCCTCACACCATTTTTCCTATGCGTTGAGTTGTCTTGTTGTGGAGACCTGAGCCAATTCGAAAAACCTCTGTACCATGTTGTTTAGGTTTGCCAAATTACAACGGATGGAGATTGATGTCGTCTGGGCTGCTTCAGCTGGTCCAAAAACTATCCAGCCCAGCTGTGTGTTTTGTGCAATTGGTTCTGCAACCGTCCCTTTGCGTATGTCCGGAAGCATTAATTGCGGGATAATGTCGACACCGATAAGTAGGTCAATGCGACCCGACTTGATGAAATTAGGATCTGCAAAGGATAACCCTTGGAGATGTTTACAGGACTTAATGTTTACATTTTGTTTTATAAAAATGACCTGTTAGTGACCGAAGGATGAAGGCTGAGGATACGTAGGCATTAAAATCCGATCCTGAACATGAGATTATGGTGAAGTCGGTGCTGTGCCTGCACTGATTATGCGACGTATCACCAATTCCCGTGATCTCAGCTCGAACAGGATGCCGTTTGAGTCTAAGCGCTTGAACGATGTTTTCCGTGATGAGGGTGCCTTCTGAGCCATGGTCGATGAGAGCTCGAACTAAAGCTGACTGCCCAGTGGAGTTATTTACGATCCGAACCAGTGCAGTAGCAAGAAGGGTCGTTGAGGCAACTGCGCTGAAGAGTTGCGTTGATGGTGCATTTTGTACAGCGGCTGCGCTCCGACCAGAGTCTGAAGCATGCTGTCGGGATACTTCAGGAGTCAATGAAGAACTTTGTTGAGCATTCGGGAAATGTAACAAAGTGTGGTGCCGTTGACCACATTGCGAGCAGTTTCGGTTGCTGCTGCATTGACTGAGAGAATGGGAAGCACTAAGGCAGTTGATGCATGCCTTCGAGCGGTCGACTATAACCTTTCGCGCGAAACAATCCTTGGCAAGGAAGTCCGGGCCCCGTCTTAGAACGTGATTCTGTTGGCAGAGCGAGCACTGATGGATCCAGACTCAATAGTACTGTGGAAGCTGTGTCCCCTAACAGTGGAGTTTCCCGATGGTCTGGTTGTCTGGCGATGGTTGGTCGACTGTATAGATGATCTAACTGGAACGGCTGGTTTCCTACTCTCAATTAGATCGATGCTGACCAATCGATTGTGAAGAAACACCTCCTGCTTTGTGAAGGTGGGGATTTCCACGTTGTTGCCCAGGGAATGTTCCCAAGCCTGTGTTGTGCTGATAGGCAGCTTTGTGAGTAAGTGATGTACCAACCAATGATCACAGGAATCAATGGCAATGTGTAGTCGTCGGAATTCACTAATACATACATTTGCTAAGTTTAACAAATTCCTAAGGTCCACCGCGATCTCCTTGGACAGTGGCTCGATTCCGTACAGTGCATTCATATTGTACATGAACTGCAGTCGAGGGTTGTTGTATCGTTTTACCACAAGGTTCCATGCCACTGAATAGCTGGTTTCTGTTTATGCCATATGGTTTATATCCTGGTCTCGTCCGTGCGGTAGTGCTTGCTTCAAGAAATGAAATTTTTGAATGTTTGAAAGAGATTGATTTTCATGTATTAGCTGCGTAAAGCTGTCATAAAAAGATGGCCAATCTGCAAAATTTCATGAAAAGTGGGGTACGGGCAATTTGGGCAGCTGAATTGTGGAAACAGGAATGGGCACAAGGGTGTTGTTTATGGATTGATCACCTGATACCTGTATTGGGACTGGAAACAATAAATGTGGCTGTATGCTTGCTCAAAATTGTCTTCAACAGCATCCGCAAAATATGGATGCGATCGTGGACATTGCTGTAAAATGAGCGCTTGATGATTTGTGTAAAATTGTTTTGAAAGCTCGTTGAGCTTGTTGAGGCGAAACTCATAGTAGGATTTAGTTTTCTTTATTTGACCGTCCTCTTTAGCATTTTTAATTAGTTGGGTCAACCTGGAAGATAAGTCCATCTGCATTGCGTACATGTCTGCAAAAGGCTCGACCACAGCCAAAGGTGCCGAGCTCTGTTGTGCCAAATCACTACCATTACTTTCATTTTTACCCATTTTAATGTTTTCCTATTGCACTCTGCTTTGAAAAACCACGCACAAATACTCTCACAAACACACTCACCTGTTTCAGTCGTTCCGCTCGTGTTGCGATCAAGCTTTGAAGGAAGGGGACGGCAAACTTCACGAGACTAGTGTGTCGCATAAGATGGCAATAGGCATGGGTTGAATCCGCTATTCTCCTCGACTTCTTGATTCCTCCGTTATTCGAGGCTCCGTTATGGCGATGTACGTGGCAAAGGTTGCGTAACTTTGCTGGTTTAAATTAATAATAGATTTGCAAACAAGTAAGCACAAAGATTGAAGTATGTTTACAAATATTGGAAGCTGATGAAGTTATGAGTGTATGTTCCCCTCATGGACCACCAAAATGTTGTGACGATTCGCACCCGATCGTCAAAGTTGAGCAGAAGTCTAATCTGGGGGTCTTTCACACACTTTGTAATAAAAACTCAGAAATTTGTTGAACTTCACCAGTTGTATTCATTTGTATACTTTCAATCTTTGACTTAATTGCTAACTTTGATTTACAAATTAGGAAATATAAAAGCTCGGTTATAAACGCGACCAGCTTCTCCTTATGTCTTCTTCGTAGTGTCGTGCTGCTAACATTAGCAGCAGAAATCTAACATTCGCTGTTAAAACTGCTGTTGTCCACTGCTTCTCAGAGTCGCCAGAAAACAGCTGTCCAGCTTCTCCTAATCAACAGAAACACCCGTTCAACATAAGATGAAAGAATATTTTCATGTTCTTTCATCTTATGTTGAACGGGTGTTTCTGTCGATTAGGAGAAGCTGGACAGCTGTTTTCTGGCGACTCTGAGAAATGGAAATGTTTTATTTTAACAATATACTAGTTAAAGTGGATGCTATTATTATATATTCTTAATATCTGTAACTATGAATCAAAATTGTTTATCAAAGCAGCTTCTACACAGCTTTTAGACAACTTGTGAACAATTTATATCTTAATTAGTTTTACAATCACAGGATACATCTTCCCCCAACATAATCGGACATGTTCCTCTAAGATTTATATATCAATCTTGAGCTATTTTGGCTTTGCATTCTTTCTTACGTACATAGCAAACACATTGAAAATCAGAGTGTAAGTTTTTACTTCACATCGAAAGTCGTCTAGTGATCAAGAATTTTTGATCATTCTTAACAAAAGACTATAAAAGCTCGTAGACGTTAATAACAACTAGTAACCAGCTAATAATAAATAGTAAACATCAAGGAAACAGATATTAAAGATATATAAACCAGATACTAAACAGCTAGTAAGCAACTTGTATACATCTATTAAAGAACTTGTATACATCTACTAATCATATAGAAACCAGATACTAAACAGCTAGTAAACAACTTGTATACATCTGGTAAACAACTTGTATACATCTACTAAACATAAATACTAAACAACTTGCATACATCTACTAAATATATTGTAACCAGAACTAAACAACTTGTATACATCTACTAAATATATAGTAACCAGATACTAAACAGCTAGTAAACAACTTGTATACATCTAGTAAACAACTTGTATACATCTATTAAACATATAGAAACCAGATACTAAACAACTTGTATACAACTACTAAATATATAGTAACCAGATACTAAACAACTTGTATACATCTACTAAATATATAGTAGCCAGATACTAAACAGCTAGTAAACAACTTGTATACATCTAGTAAACAACTTGTATACATCTATTAAACATATAGAAACCAGATGCTAAACAACTTGTATACATCTACAAAATATATAGTAACCAGATACTAAACAACTTGTATACATCTACTAAATATATAGTAGCCAGATACTAAACAGCTAGTAAACAACTTGTATACATCTAGTAAACAACTTGTATACATCTATTAAACATATAGAAACCAGATACTAAACAACTTGTATACATCTACTAAATATATAGTAGCCAGATACTAAACAGCTAGTAAACAACTTGTATACATCTAGTAAACAACTTGTATACATCTATTAAACATATAGAAACCAGATACTAAACAACTTGTATACATCTACTAAATATATAGTAACCAGCTAATCAGTATTGTAATTAAAGAGTTTATTAAACTTACCCAATACCCAATACCCAAGCTTACTGTCTCCTCATACAAGACCGTTTAGTTGAATATAACCCACTAAACGGACTAGTACAACGAGTTGTTTAACATTAGAAAAATGTTGAAAGATACTGTTTCGATTGATGTTCAAGGTTTCTTTGATAATAATAATAATTTTATTCTAAAGGAAATTGGAATTGTATTCGAAAAAGATCCAAACTTGAATAATAGTTTTTTAATAGAACCACCATATGATTTTACTTTGCTAAATACAAAATCTCGAAAGACTGCAATTTGGTTAACCAATACACATCACAAAATTTTTTGGAACGATGGAGAAAATAGTTTTCCACAAACTCGAAAGTATCTAAGGACAATTACAAGCGGAAAACAAATTATTTGTAAAGGTGTGGAAAAGAAACGATTTCTACAGACGTTTTTTGGGAGTCGTCAGCTCATTAATGTCGAGGAAATGGGCTGTCCGTCGTTAAACAGGTTTAAAGGAAACCGGTTTCCCTATTGTGAAACACACCTTAATGGCGGGGTTTGTGCTCTAAACAATGCATACATTATTTTGACATTTTTTAAAAGTAGCTTCAAAACAATAAAATAATTTTTATACATTATTTTAAAGTTGAGACTAGATGTGTAAGGATGTGCAAGAAAACAAAATTAACCAAATTAAGTTTCATGAGGAAATTGACCAATTTATTGAACAATTTAAAGGAGAGATAATTGGTCAACATTTTCAATACCTTCTAAACACAAAAACTATGTTCATGAATCGAGGTGGACATGACCTCAAAACTACGAATTATGGTGAACACTTTACATTTTGTAATCCAGAAATGACGTCGGAAACGTGCGCCTGCTTCTTCTATGCAAATCGCAGGAATCATATCAGAAAATTAATTTCTATATATAAAAAAAAATGTTCGCAATACCAAAATAAATAAATGTAAATGAATAAATGTATTATAATGGTACAAAATAAACTTCTGACATTTTATTTCGAGTTAAAATTACAGGTACGGAGAATGGAAAATATTTCCTTGACTGAGATATGTCGGCTACTTGCGAGTTGTTGCGCGGTCGTGATTTCAACCCCTATTATGGGAACGTATTAGAGCTCGCACTTAGCCGTGAGGTCGTTGGCGTGAGGCTCATGATTTTGTCAATGGGCGTGCGCCTTCAGACTTGTGCATGTGTCCTTTTTATTCCGGTCAGGTAATAGACAGGTGCGCATGTTCGGGTAGCTCTTGCTTGAATCCCTTTTATGATATGTTTATGACCCGTTTGTAGAAAGGAGAGATCTTGAAAAAATTTACCAGTTAAACATTCTGGGGCGAAAAAAAAGTCTGTTTGAAAATATTCGACATCTGAGAATCATTAACTTGTGGGATTTATTTTATTTGGGGTTCTTTTGATTTCTAAATTAGTTTTACAATCATAGAAAACGTTATTCCCCAACATGATCGGACATGTCCCTCTAAGGCAACCAGCTTTAGATGTTTTGGGTTTGCGACCTTTCTCACGTGCACAGCAACACCTGCTGAATGTTAATTGCTGATAATGAGGAAAAGGATACATGATCAATATTGTCACATGGGGATGTGGGGAAAGTGTGCGACCTTTCTCCCGTGTACAGCAACACCTGCTGAATATTAATTGCTGATAATGAGGCAAAAAGGTCACGTGATCAGTATTGTCACATGGTGGTGTGGGGTTGGGGGCCAATTTAGTATACTCTTTATGGATATGATCGTGACATTTTTATGACATCTAAACCCCTTAAAATCAGATAATTTATGGATTATGCTAATTGTCCCAGAACCCGCATACATTAATGAAGAGGCGGGGGCCATTAATATGTTAATTAGTGAGAGGCGGGGGTCATTAATATGCTAATTAGTAAGGGGGCGGGGGCCATTAATATGCTAATTGTCCCAGAACCCGTTTTTCCCTACTACTGATGCCACCGATATTCAGAGCCAAACTTCTCACCGCCAAAGAATTGAAACAAGCTACACCAACACGATAAGGGACAAGCTACGCGACCTGTTTTACATCTCCAACAAGATCTGTGTAAATGAAAAGTGCTAGGCAAAAGTAAAAATGAATACTCATTTGAGGAACTCCATGCCTTTTATGGGGAAATCTTTGAGAAATATATTGCAAATGGATGGAATATAATTTCCACAGATGCGTCAATGGGCCTGTCTCAAGTGGCATTGGGATACTAGAAATGCCCAGCGGGGTTTCTCCCAAGTTTAAGTTCGATGTTCCACTCTCCTCTGAAAGTGCCGAGCTAGCAGGAATCAAAATTGCCTGTGATATTTCTCATAAGTCCAAGTACAAAAACGTTGTGATAATCTGTGACTGCCTTGGGGCTATTAGTTTAATTAATAATAAAAAGTCAGAAGCGTACGTGATTCAAGAGATACATAACACAATTGAGAACTCAGATGTTGAAAAGCTAGAACTAGTTTGCGTACCTGGCCACAAGGGCATTAACATTAACGAAAAGACTGACCTCATTGCCAAATCAGCTGTAAACGAAAGAAAACCAATAGACAGTAAGCTTGACGTTAAAGATGCCCTAGAGGAAATCAAAAAACTTTTAGAATTGGAATGAGGATTACAAGAATAAGTGTACAATCAAGGGATCAAACCTCATAAAGTTCTTCCCAAATAAACCAAAAAAGCCATGGCACCATGATCTAAAATGGAGCATATGATCTTCGAATGCCAAAAACTTAACAATATACGATCCAAATTCAAAATATTTAAGTACTATGAAAATTTGAATGGCAAAATTCATTAGTACAGCAAATCTAAACTTTTAATCTACCTCTTTTTTCACCATATATAATAAGTAAAATTATGTGGCCTTTGGTTAACCAACCACCTGTCAAGCTTACTGCTCGGAAGTCCTTTTAGAACCACCTTCTGTGGTTCGAAATCTGAGACATTCAGAGTGAAGTACGAGTCTTAGTATGATCACATCCTGAAGCTCCTTGCAAAACACAACCTGTGGTCTTGTACCCTCAACGCCATATTAAAACCCCTCGGGTAACATTTCTGGAGGATAATATTACCCACATTTTCTGACATCACTACCTTGAGAAGAACATTCGGGAGGAATAACCTCGATCATCACGACATAGAGAATATCCACGATTAATATCGATAGCAGTTGAGACTACGTTGGTGTACCGCGCATGCACATTCAAACCACTAGTACCTGGTCTATGCGGCAGTGTTGTTGCGACCAACAGCCCTATCAAAAAAAAAAAAGCTCTCGTCGCGTTCATCAGGTTTGAAACACTAGTAGAGGTATTTATTATTCCCGCAGTCGTTACAAAACAACCTTCATTACCGATTAAAAACAATCGTAATATTCCCGAGGGACTTCTTTTGGCAGATCCTGACTTTCGGCGACCTGAACCCATTGAACTAAACTTAGGGGCTGATGTATACCCTCGTTTAATGACCGGTGAACTTCATAGACTACGACCTAATAAATCTCTGGCGCAAGGCTCAAGGCTTGGCTATGTAGTCACAAGCTTTCTTCATAAAGAAACCTCATCTGATAGGGACATCGACCCTATTTAGGAAGAAGACGTAGACGATCTCTGCTTATTGATAGAGAAGACAGCAAACGGCGGAATGAGATTTCTTTTGATAAAGAAGCGACTCATTTAACGAGCTAAGCATTGATGGATCATAAAATAACAGAGTCTTGAAATGTATGTAGCCAATCAAGAACTAGCGACACTGAGTCGGCCGAACGAGAAACAACCGCCACACATAATGGTTCCTTGCAGCAGACTGAATCACATAATGGAAACGAAAAACCATTTAATACAGAACAGACTTCTCATCAACTTAAAAACTACAAGAATTCTGACTTTTCAACAACATTTCTAAATTTAAGCAAGAAATATCTAAACTTTGTTGCAGAAGGTCCACATACCATAGACGTACAAAATGATCAATTTCCATGAGAACACAATTTCAGTCCCTACGGCAATGACATTTTTGTCCCAAAAGGGAGAGTTAAGCAGCATCAAGAAGATATGAAGGACTTTAATCACAAATATGAACGTCCACAGCTGAAGGAAAGTTCTTCCCCGGCCAATGATTTATTGAATGATTTATGAGAATGTTTGTACCCAAGGGCGCTCAACATGACCGGCACCCAGCAAATCAAGAAGTAGCCAAGTTGGGAGCAGTACCAGGCGCTCAGTAGCACCCATTGCAGATGAGAATTGCTGATCAGCATATTATATATCTAACTAGCTCACCGTCTTACCGTCTTACCGTGTCACCGACTCACCCGCTGACCCGCCAATACGGTCAGCCGAGCCAACTACGCAAGCTGCTTCCATAATCAAAATTCCTTGCCCTACATTCACTATTTATTACACTACACTTCCGTGCTCCAAGTAGTATATAAGCATGTATAAATTTAAGAACAAATAAAAAACAGCTCGTAGTCCTACACTATCTCAACTAGCAGATAACCTACGTTAGCTCAACCTCAGCGCAGTTCCAGCATCGCCAGCGGTCCGTCATCGCAGTAACCCTCGTTACCATTGCCGCGAAGCTATCGTCCTGCCATTAAAGAGTCCCCGTGCCAGCGACAAGTGCTCATTACCCCCTTGTCCCGCGGCGTGACCCAGAAGGGTCTACTTCGGTCTACTTCCACAAACACAAATATCTTTTTCTCCCATTGGAATTTTGCAGAGAGCTAAAAACATTTATGATCTGCAAGCTAATTCTTTTCATATAAAAAATTACATGATGATATTAAAGGACGTTTTCAGGACTTAATACGCTCGTAGTTTTTATCTATGGAACTTTAACTTTTTTAACATTAAAGATTTTAATTGCCTTGGATTTTTTTTCAATGTATTTGAGTTAAAGTTTTTATCAACCGATAACGGGTCGATGTTTTATATTTGTAATCGATCATTCAAAGGACATTACTACACGAATATAAAAAGGCATTTGCAAGATATTCATGTTATCGAGCAACGTTGTCAACTGACGTTGCTTCTAGGCATAACAAAGGGATATTTGGTATTGAAGTCAAGACTCTTGATTTAATTAAGCTCCATAAAAAAAATTCTGCACTCAATTTAAGTACGGAAATCGAAAATATGTTGGATGAATATTTAGTTTCCATCGATCAAATATACATTATCACGTCTGAATATGGACAGAATATAATAAAAACTGTCAAATATTTCAGCAAGGAATTTGATACTGCACCCGATGAAGATTTTGACAAAGACGAGATTTTAAACGATGCAAGGGCTCACTCGTTAGTTTCGATAAGATGTGCTGTCCATTCCATGTAACTAGCTGTACATTAACTACTAAAAAATGCTTCTTGAAAATCGATTGTGGACAGAGCACGTAACATTATAAAAATATTACGAGCTCCGACTTACAGATATTAAGATGAACACCGAAGCTATGGGATGTTTCATATTATTTTCCCACCAATTTACCGATCGTTCCTATGGCAGCTATAAGATATAGTCGTCCGATTTTTATAAAAATAAATTTGAAATTCAAAACTTATTAAAAAATGTTATTTCCAAGCGTAGTAGAAGAAAATGGAGAAATAGAGATTTGTGTTTGTGCCCAACCGAAATAGACACTTCTGGGTCACGCCGCGGGACAAGGGGTAATGAGACCTTGTCGCTGGCACGGGGACTCTTTAAAGGCAGGACGATGGTTACTGCGATGACGGACCGCAGACGATGCTGACTAACGTTAAGTTAAAAAACACCAAGGATATAATTTTTTTCCGAACATTCCTATAGGAGCTATTAGATACAGTTTTCGGATCCGTGTGGATCCGACTTTTATACTACCTGCAAAAGGAAGAAAACTTTTGGGAAAGTTTCAGCCCTATAGCTTTAAAACTGAGAGACTAGTTTGCATAGAAACGGACGGACATAATTAAAATGAGAATGTGTTTTTATTATACGAGTATATTTTAAAAATTCAATCAAAGCCTTACACCACATGCAGCAAATCAGCTGTTTTCACTAATACGCCAGGCTTGGTGGCACTAGGTGGCGCTAGCAACAAGCAAACATGTTTGAGGTCTCTTATCTATGAAATCTCGGCACTTTATACATCATTACATTCTTAGGGGAGCGAATGGGAGATAAACAAGGCAATTTCTATTTACCTAGCAATTTCCAAGGCGGATAATGCAACAAAGTTTCGCCTTGAAGAACAGTTTGAATAGTTGAATCGGCGATATCAGCATGTAGCCTCTGAGGAGGCAACTTAGACTAAGGGGAAGACTACCCAAGGTGTGAGTACGGGGCATTTAAAATCATATTTTTCAACCATTTGTGCATTAATTGACCAATAAAGAAGTGCAAGGCATTAAGGTGTCGAGTTTGTTTTGTTAACACGCTTCTTCACAAATTCGCAGCAAAGCTCCAACCACCTGTTTCAGGCCAGTGCCTCATGTGCAAGCACAGACAAATTTTGCAGTTCTTGGTCATCTCAACCAAGTCTTTTCAAGTCATGTGGCTCTCAGAGATCAAGTGATTCTTGGTCCTTCTGTAGTGAAGGTACGACAATTGGCACGGGTATTTTTAGATTCTGGCTCGCACAAAAACTACATGGCCGAAGCTTTATCACAGGGTTACGCAGAGAAGAATCAAGATAAGTCGTTACCACGGTTGGACAAAATGATTCACTAGTACGGCACAAAGTCCAAAAATCAGTCCATTGTCGTGTTTTACCACCGAGTTTCGGGTTCTAAATCTACATCAACCCGACCATGAAGTTAACTTTGCCCAATGTATTATTCCAGCAAATATCGAGCTGGCGACCCTCGTTTCTACAAGCCTGCAAAAGTTGACTTACTGAATTGTGCAAAATAGTCCTTAAATAAAGTTGGGTTTCCAACATCCATTAGTGCAATAATCTTAATTGACATGTATTGTTTCGGAAAAAATATACTCAACATGCCAACAACAGCATCTGTCTTAGCATCTTGCATCGCACGCGTTATCATGCAGAGAGAGAGGAAGGCTCTTAAGCTGTCACCAGAATCCGAAACAAGCGGAAACTGCAGCAAGGACAGCTTCGAATATTTGAAGGTATGGCGAAGGCTGTCAAGCAGCAGCGCAATGATGAAATGTTGGAGCAACTGCTTAATTTCAAACAATTGAAAATGTATTTAAAAAAAACAATGAAGAACGCTATATTCGAGTACCTCGACTATCATAACCGTTACTCAGCTAAAGGGACCAACGGGAAATGGAGATATGCAAGCAGCAAAGCAAGTTTGAAATGCGCCGGTAGACAGATTTTAGCGACGTGGGCGTAAGAGTCGACGTGGCACATTTTTTTTTGGGGTCAATCGAAAGGTATTGATGAGACCAATACATTTCAGTTAAAATTTATTTTCTAGCATCAAAACTGTAGGAGCCACAGTTATGGGCGGCTTGTGGGCGTAAGAGTAGGCGTGGCACCCTGCTGAAACAAACTTGCGCTGCGCAGGAATCTCAGGAATCTGCATGCCTAATCCCAGTATTGTAGATTTTATAGTTTCCGAGATCTCAGCGTTCATACGGACAGACGACTAGATCAGCTCGGCTAGTGACCCTGATCAAGAATATTTAAACTTTATGGGATCGGAAACGCTTCCTTCTGCCTGTTACGTACTTTCCGACGAATCTAGAAAACCTGTTTGTGCCTAACCGAAGTAGACACTAGCAGGACGATCTCGTCGCGGTAATGGTAACGATGGTTACTCCCATGCCGGGCCATAGGCGATGCATAACTGCGCTGAGGTTAAGCTAACGTAAGTTAGGTGCTAGTGGAGATAGTGTATTACGAGCCCTATTCCCAGAGGTAGGAAGTAGAACCGCGGAGTTATGAGATGCGTTGATAACTGATTTATTCTTCATTTGATACATGCTTATATACTACTTGGAACACGGAAGTTTAGTGTAATGATTAGTGAAATAAGCTGTATTCTATAGTAGGTCAGGGAACTATGATAATGGTAGCAGCTTGCGTAGTTGGCTCGGCTGAGACTGCAAAATGTGCAGACTGCATTGGCGGGTCAGTGTACCGTTGAGTCCACCGAGTCCACCAAGAAATTCTCATTTGCAGTGGGTGCTACTAAGCGCCTAGTAGGGTTGTCGTAGCTTCCAATGGTTGTTGCGCCGGCCACTGGATTGCTAGTCGGTCCTTGGTGCAACAGTGAATGATGCCGTTGCTGGCAGACTCGACAAGTGGCCGGTGATCCACAGTTTTTAACCTCATGAGCGGTAAACAAATAAATTGTGCATGCTCCTACTTGAATAATTGCTTGGCGCCGTGTTTTTGGGTCCATTTCCTGGAAACGGCTGCATGCTCTTAGATGATGTGGTCCTAGGTGACAAATCTTACAGCTGTCTTCGTTGTGAACTGACTGATGGCAGAATGTTGCTGTAGATGTATGCTGTATCGTCTCCAGCATGCAAGCGCGCCGTCAGTAACGTCAGTACGCTCCTTAACGTTGGAATTTCCGTTGGTGCATCCGCTGTATTCTCCAGAGCAGCTAGAGACTGCTGGTCTAGTTTTCTTCTGATAGTAAAACACAGGATTGGATCCCAGGATTTTGTGCTGACATCGAGGTTTTTAAGAGTACTCATTGAGTTTTTGAAAGTGTCATGTAATGCCCTTAGTTGGCGCGAGGAACCGTCTATAGGCGTATGGTCAATAATTTTTGCTATGGCGGCGAATACTATTATTTTGCCGTTCTGGTACCTGGCCTTCAACCGCAACCAGGTGTCGTCATAGCCACCCTGTGAGAAGGCTGTGTCTGTCAAAACGTTTCTCGCTTCACCACGAAGCGAACTCTGTAGAATATGTAGTGTATGACTGGCCGAATATGGCTTATTATGTACCAATTCCACAAAGGGATCATGGAACCGTGGGCTAGCTCTGCTTCTGCCAGAGTTGCGGCCCAGGTGGGCTATCCATTTCGTCGTGGGTGCCCTTGTAGGGCTGGGGTAACGGTTGTGGCGTTCGAGGCTAATGTTAATGATGATTCCAATTCGTTGCATCTTCTCTGCAACTGTCGGATCACCTTGTTAGTTGCGGAGTCTCCTTTGACTTAATCTCCTGTTGTGATCTTGAAGTTGGCCGAAGTTCGTCTGGGGGCCTTCGGAAGTCCGCTTCCAGTCGGCATGTTGTCCAGAAAGATTTTGTGATATTTTCGACCAGCTCCTTAAGTGCTACTAGTCGTGAAGAGTATTCACTTCCAGTGGGCAATATCGCTTGTTGGACTTCTTCATCTAGGTCGCAAAACTGCTGACCGAGATCGTTTAGCTGATTTAGCTTACCGGAATAATAGCCGTCTCGGTGGCGTCGTTCGACCGAATCCTGGCCATAATTTATTATGAGCTGTTGGATCTGTACTTATAGCTCATTTTGGTTGTCTAGTAATCGTTTCTGTAAATCGATTCTTGTGTGACTTGTTCCCCCTATGAATGAAGTAGAAGCTGAGTATCCTGTGAAGCTGGATTAAGCTGACGATTCTGTGACGCGGGATAAAGATGCATATCCTGTGAAGCTGGATGAAGCTGAGTATCCTGTGAAGCTGGATTAAGCTCGATCCTGTGACGCTGGATGAAGAAGCGTATCCTGTGAAACTGGATGAAGCTGAGTATCCTGTGAAGCTGGATTAAGCTGAGTATCCTGTGAAGCTGGATGAGCTATGGTTTCCAGGGCGGGTGGATGAAGTGAACTTAAGGGGTCTTCTCACTAGTCAGAGGTTAAGCTTTTGGTTGGAACGTGGTTGCTGGAGTGTGAGCCTTTGTTGGTAAAGGATCACGTCGGGGTCACCAATGTTTGTGCCTTACCGAAGTAGACACTAGCGGAACGATCGCGTCGCGGCAATGGTAACGATAGTTACTGCGGTGACTGACCACAGGCGATGCAGAACTGCGTTGCGGTTGAGTTAACGTAGGTTAGCTGCTAAGGGAAGGTTGGATGTAGAACCGCGGAGTTATGAGATGCGTTGATAACTGATTTATTCTTCATTTGATACATGCTTGTATACTACTTGGAACACGGAAGTTTAGTGTAGTGATTGGTGAAATAAGCTATATTCTAAAGTAGGCCAGGGAATTATGATTATGGTAGCAGTTTGCGTAGTTGGCTTGGCTGAGATTGCAAAATGTGCAGACTGCATTGGCGGGTCAGTGTGCCGTTCAGTCGGTGAGACGGTGAGTTAGTGAGACACATAACATGGTGATCAGCCATTCTCATATGCAGAGGGTGCTACTGAGCGCCTGGTACTGTTCCCAACTTGGCTACTACTTGATTTGTTGGGTGTGGTCATGTTGAGCACCTTTGGGTACATACAAAACCCATTTAAATGTAAAAAAAAAGAATGGTAAGTGATTTCTTTCTCATACGAGCTTCATAGTTGGGCTTAAATTTAAGCTTTGCTTACAGCTGAAGGGCTTACTTTTTTAATGGTAAGCTTACTACTTTGTAACTTTGATATTTTGAGTACTGCTCGCGTGAGAGCAGTCGTACTAAATCAGCGCTAAAAATATTTGAATTGGACTGCTACGATTATTAATTTAGTCGCTACTAAAAATCCCTAGCTAGGCCCCTCAATTTAGTCGATATGGCACATCCGCCCGCCCGTCTGCCTGACTACATGCATGCTGTGATCTCGGATACTATGTATAAAAGCTAGCACAGCTCTAGAGATAACTCTCACTTAACACCCACACACTGCAAAAAATAGTCGGTTTTTAATTTTATTTTGGGCCATTAGTGAATAATTTATAACATAGAAAAAACTTCATCAATGACGTCACATCCAGGCAATATAAATAAAAAGTATTAAAGGTAAAAATGTTGAGTAAATTAAAATGTTTTTAAGCCCCTACTCAAAGATATTTATACCCGTTTCTCGTAGAGTAAAAGGGTATACTAGATTCGTCGGAAAGTATGTAACAGGCAGAGGGAAGCGTTTCCGACCCCATAAAGTATATATATTCTTAATCAGGATCACTAGCCGAGTCGATCTAGCCATGTCCGTCTGTCGGTTTGTCTGTCCGGATGAACGCTGAGATCTCGGAAACTATGAGAGCTAGGCTATTGAGATTTGGCGTACAGATTCCTGAGCTTCTTACGCAGCGCAAGTTTGTTTCAGTAGACTGCCACGCCCACTCTAACGCCCACAAACCGCCCAAACCTGTAACTCCTACAGTTTTGATGCTAGATAGAAAATTTTAACTGAAATGTATTGTTCTCATCAATACGTATCGATTGCCACGCCCACTCAAACGCCCACAAACCGCGAAAACCTGTGACGCCCACAATTTGAATGCTAGATAAAAAATTTTAACTGAAATGTATTGGTGTCGTCAATACCTATCGATTGATCCAAAAATAACGCCCATAACGCTTAAATCTGTCTACCGCCGGTAGGTGGCGCATCTTAATCTCGCTTTGCTGCTTGCATATCTCTATTTAGCTGAGTGACGGGTATCTGATAGTCGAGGTACTCGACTATAGCGTTCTTCCTTGTAATATTTTGGAGTTGATTAGCTGAGTAACGGGTATAAGACAGCCGAAGCAGTCGACTCCGTTCTCGTTTGATTTTTATTTTATTTCACGAATTCAACTATTCATAAAATTGATGGCTAAAACATAGTACAAGCAAATACTTTTCGTTTCGATTCGCAGTTATCAGCGAAGATCCCGAGTTCACAGATGTGATAGAGAATGTTACTGTGCCCGCGGGGCGTAATGTAAAATTAGCTTGTTCGGTTAAGAACCTTGGCTCTTATAAGGTAAGTAGAAGAAAATAATAATGGCGGACAATTTTAACAATAAATTGTAGTTAATTGCGTTTCTTAAAGATAGTTTTTGGTAACTTTGAGATTTTTTGTAAGAAAACTGGTTAGATTTATTTTTTTGAATCTTTGTTATTTTTTAAGTGTCATTTTAATAACAACCACATCGAGAAGGAAACGATGATTTGAATTGATATGAATATGCTGATATGAATATTTAAAAAATTGACAAGGCAATTCAGTAATCTAGTGATTTTATTAAGTATTTTTTACGAGTTTTGGTGAGTTTTGTACATTGCGTTTCCGGATTCTTTAGAAGGAAATGCATTTAAGCTGCAATAGCGCCGTATAAGAAAGTTGCTGTCTTGAGATTGATCTTAACTTGAAAATAAATATTGCTATGATCTTTTTTAAGGAAATGACCAACCTCCATCTTATGTTCTTCCTGGCAAGAACTGACACCTACTGCACCAACACGTACATTATTTATCTAAAGAAACAGGCATTTGAAATTGTTGCTGAAAAAAACAAGGAAGAACGCTATAGTCGAGTACCTCGACTATCAGATACCCGTTACTCAGCTAAATAGAGATATGCAAGTAGCAAAGCGAGATTAAAATGCGCCACCTACCGGCGGTATACAGATTTAAGCGTTATGGGCGTTAGAGTGGGCGTGTCAAATTTTTTTTTGGACCAATCGATAGGTATTGACGAGACCAATACATTTCAGTTAAAATTTTTTATCTAGCATTGTGGGCGTCACAGGTTTTCGCGGTTTGTGGGCGTTAGAGTGGGCGTGGCATATTCGCGTAACAAACTTGCGCTGCGTATAAGGCTACGGAATCTAAATCTGAAATCCAAATTCTCTATCTATGATAGTTTCCGAGATATCCACGTTCATATTTACGATTTTTTGAAGTTTGTGGGCGGTTTATGGGCGTTAGGGTGGGCGTGGCAAACTTTTTTTGGGTCAATCGATAGGTATTGATGAGAACATTACATTTCAGTTAAAATTTTTATTCTAGCATCAAAACTGTAGGAGCCACAGTTTTGTGCGGTTTGTGGGCGTTAGAGTGGGCGTAGAGTGCCACTACTGAAACAAACTTGCGCTGCGTAAGAAGCTCAGGAATCTGCACGCCAAATCTCAATAGCCTAGCTCCCATAGTTTCCGAGATCTCAGCGTTCATCCGGACAGACAAACGGACAGACGGACAGACGGACAGACGGGCAGACGGACATGGCTAGATCGACTCGGCTAGTGATCCTGTTCAAGAATATATAGACTTTATGGGGTCGGAAACGCTTCCTTCTGCCTGTTACATACTTTCCGACGAATCTAGTATACCCTTTTACTCTACGAGTAAAGGGTATAAATATAGTCGAGGAACAGTACGCGATGCTAGCTTGTAAAATTTCTCGTTACTGTTGGCCCAAAATAGTCCCTATGTAATTTTTTCTACCCTTGCCGGAATGAAAATCTCATCATTGATTAATTTGCCAATAGCAATGAAATAATAATTTAGCGCTAAAAACATTTAAAACGTTTTTTTGCTTCCCACCTTATTATCAATTTATTTCTTAGCAAAAATACAGATCACTAATAAACGTTAAGTAGGTGAAGTAAAGTTGTAAAGTAATTTAGGACAAGGAAGAACGGTAAAGTTTAGTACCTCGACTATCAGCTAAAGGGACCAAAGGGAGATGGAGATATGCAAGCAACAAAGCAAGATTGTATTGCGCCACCTACCCGCTATCTTAATATACAAGGGTGGTCAAAAGTATTTTCACAAAAAAAAAGTTAAATATATTCATAATTTGAACTTACATCTTGTTAACTTTGGCATCAATGGAAAGGTAATTTAAATGCCGTTTGAATGATACAATACATTTCTTAACACATTCAGTACTTATTGAAAAGGACGAATTTGTGTGAAAATGTCCTTTTTGAACTTTTTTCCTCGACTTGAAAACTTAAATTTTTTTATGCAAAAAGTTTCTTTAAACAAAAAAAATAGTAACTGCAAAAAGAATTTTTCAAAAATCATTTTGCTTATATTTTTTATGATTTTTTGAAAATGCTTAGAAACATGCATTTTAGGCATATTTTTCTCTTTTTCATACAAATTTTTTCCGACAGTGTCACCTTTAAAAAACAATAAAAAATATAAGCAAAATGATTTTTGAAAAATTCTTTTTGCAGTTACTATTATTTTTGTTTGAAGAAACTTTTTGCATCAAAAAATTTAAGTTTTCAAGTCGAGGAAAAAAGTTCAAAAAGGACATTTTTACACAAATTCGTCCTTTTCAATAAGTACTGAATGTGTTAAGAAATGTATTGTATCATTCAAACGGCATTTAAATTACCTTTCCATTGATGCCAAAGTTAACAAGATGTAAGTTCAAATTATGAATATATTTAACTTTTTTTTTGTGAAAATACTTTTGACCACCCTTGTATGGTGATGTGGGCGGTAGACAGATTTAACCGTTATGGGCGTTAGAGTGGGCGTGGTAACCTTTCTTTGGGTCAATCAATAGGTATTGACGCAATTAGTATATAACAGCAAAATGTTTTTTCTAGCATTAAAATTGTGGGCGCCACAGAACTTGGCGGTTTGTGGGCGTTAGAATGGGCGTGGCAAACTTTTTTTTGGATCAATCAATAGGTATTAACAAGACCAATACATTTCAGTTAAAATATGTTTTCTACCATAAAAACTGTAGGCACCATAGTTTTGGACGGCTTTTGGGCATTAGTGTAGGCTAGCCAACCTGCTGAAACAAATTTGCGCTGCGCAAGAAGCTCAGGAATCTACATACCAAATCCCAACTTTTGTAGTTTTTGAAATCTCAGTGTTCATACGGACGGAGAGACGGACTTGGATAGATCGACTAGGCTAGTGATCCTGATCAAGAATATATATACTTCTGTCTGAAACGCTTCTACCGGCTACATACTTTCCGACGAACCTACTATGGCCTTTTGTTATTTGAAACCAAAGAAAATTGAACACAGTTTTTTTAAGGATAACATCGAGTCACGATTACCACACAAAAATTCGGAAAATATACAGTGTTAGGTAGAGGCCTTAGAAGCCAATGTTTAGAGAATGTGCGCAAAAAAGAACTTTTATACTTACTGAGCTTATTGATAATTATATACTCTTCAACATAAATAGGCTCTCAGAAGTGGAAAGAGCTGGAATCGCTTTGTAGCTCTATTTAAATATTAAAATTATTTGAAGGATTTTGTTTTCTTTGAGGTTACTACACACGATTATACGAGCACCGCAATCAATAAATACAATATCAAGATCACAAACACAAGATACAAGCCCCTCTGATATGACGGTATTTCAAAGACTGCAGTGATTTTTTAGTCTTACACTTTTTGACAATATAAACTATTAACAAGGAAGAACGCTATAGTCGAGTACCTCGACTATCAGATACCCGTTACTCAGCTAAATAGAGATATGCAAGTAGCAAAGGGAGATTAAAATGCGCCACCTACCGGCGGTATACAGATTTAAGCGTTTTGGGCGTTAGAGTGGGCGTGGCAAATTTTTTTTTGGACCAATCGATAGGTATTGATTAGAACAATACATTTCAGTTAAAATTTTTTATCTAGCATGAAAATTGTGGGCGTCACAGGTTTTCGCGGTTTTTCGGCGTTAAAGTGGGCGTGGCACTCTACTGAAACAAACTTGCGCTGCGCAGGAATCTCAGGAATCTGCGTGCCTAATCCCAGTATTGTAACTCTCATAGTTTCCGAGATCTCAGCGTTCATACGGACAGACGGACAGACGGAAATGGCTAGATCGACTCGGCTAGTGATCCTAATCAAGAATATATATACTTTATGGGGTCGGAAACGCTTCCTTCTGCCTGTTACATACTTTCCGACGAATCTAGTATACCCTTTTACTCTACGAGTAACGGGTATAAAAATATCAGTATCTTATGGAAAAATACCATACTGGTATAAAAAATACAATATTTTTTAATAATAATACAATAATTATAAAAAAAACCATAAATTTTTATATGTGCAGCATAGGAATATTACCATATTGATATGATCTACAACATAAATTTGATAAGTTTAAAAAAGTTAATTTGATATGTTCGTGCAGTGTGCCACTTAACTCATGATACAGCAGACGATTTTTACTTTAGTTAACAATAACTTCTTAATTAAAATATAAACAAAAAAAGTAAGGATGCCATGTTGTTTATTTCAGATATCTTAAAAATATTACAAATGAATATAACAACATTTTCCTCTGGTTTACTTAAGAATTAGAAAAAACTTTGTAACTTAATTCTTTTTGTTCCACAAAAGTGATGATACATTTAAGAATAATCGCGCTCGTATTTGTTCTGTTTTGACAATTGTAAAGGCGCTTCATTCCTATGTTTTAGTGTGCCTTTCTTTGCATTGGTGAAATTATTGGTATATCAAACTTCAGTAGGAGCCACAAAAATGTCGCGTTAAGAGCTTACGGTTGAGGAAAGAAAAATAATTTTAAATTTACACGTAAAAGAAAAAAAAATGCTATACAGACATAGCCAAAATTATGTATAAAAGCCGGTGCACAATCCAACATGTGATAGGGCGTTTTAAAAAACGAGGGATTGAAAATACTCGAAGAAGTGGCCGTCCGCCAAAACCGAATGATAGCGACAAACGCACCATAAAACACATTGTGGAAAAGGAACCTTTTCAAAGTGCCGTAATAATCAGTGAAGTTGTAAAGACAACTCTAGATAAGGATGTCCACCCAGAAACGATCTGTAGGACAATAAAAGAATTCGGCTTTGGCTCATATACACCACGCGAGAAGCCGCACGTGTAAGAAAAAAATCGCCTTCAGAGACTTGAATTCGCTAAAATCTACAAAAATCATCCCGTTGTAATCTGGAGAAATGTTATTTTCACTGACGAGTCTAAATATAATATATTTGGATCAGATGGCCGTCTGGAGAGTCTTCAACCGAAACTGCAAGAAAATTGCGGTCAAAATTCGGAAATAATAAAGCGCCTTTCAGGCACTTTGTGGATAGTTTTGTGAAGCGTGTGCGTGAGACTTTATCGTTGAAGGATAAAACAACACGTTTACGCGCTCGTCCAGTTCGGTCGGTCGAAAATATCACTGCGGTGGCCGAAAGTGTCAATGACAATCCGTCGACGTCAACTCGGCACCGTGCTCAAGAGTTGGACATTTCGCGCACTTCCCTGCCACGGATTTTAAGGCCAGGTCTAAGGCCATATAAGATTCAGTTGGCTCAGCAGCTTAAGCCGCATGACCATCCAATGCGTTTTCGGTTCGCGGAATGGGCTCAGGAGCGCTTGGTCGAAGATGACCATTTTTACAAAAAAATCGTGTTTTATGATGAGGCCCATTTCCACCTCGGTGGTTATGTTAATAAGCAAAACTGTCGCATTTGGGGTTTGGAGAAGCCAAGAGAAGAGGAGACGACCCAAAGAGGATTGACGACCTAAAGCATCGGGGCCATCAGGGCCATCAGGGCCATTGAGGGCCATACCATCGAAAATGTGTCTAAAATTGGGTCGACCGAATGGGCTACTGTAAAGCCAGCCGAGGCAGACATATGAACAAAATGGTGTTTCATACATAAACCGCAAAAAAAAAAATTTTTTGCAAAATATAAACTCGTTGTTTTTTTATAGCAATTTTAAACGCAAATCTTCGTGGGCCACCCTGTAGAAGGTGTATTATCACTTTTGTGGAACAAAATGTATTAAGTTTTTAAGTTTTTTCTAATTTTTAAGTAAACTATTGGAAACTGTTGTTATATTAATTTTTAATATTATTAATATTGTTGAAATAAACAACATGGTATCTTTTCTTTTTTTGGTTATATTTTAATAAAGGAGTTATCGTTAACTAAAGTATAAATCGTCTGCTGTACCATGAATTAAGTGGCACACTGTAAATAATAATAAGATTTGGCGACGTATGGGACCGAAATTGATATGAAAGAATACCCAATTGATGACCAATTTTGGTCAATCACTTGGAGATTGTGTGTCGGCTTCAGACAGATTAAAACTCGTCGTCTGCAACCTTTCAGCGGGTTTTAGACCAAGTAATTGGCCCCGAAATATCACCTCACGCATTCGCCTAGCAGGATGACATAAAAGTGATCGAACGCGTGCTAAAAGAACACAAAGAAAACCTGTGAGAAGTATTCCGACGTCTTCAGAAGGCAAACCTGGGACAATAGGTACTGATCCGCTGAACTGTAACTACTCTCGACCGTCAAAGAACTCCGGCAATACCTAGGAGTTGCGTCGTAAAATAGTAAAACCACTGAATGACTTAGTACGCTAGGGCAATAAGTGGGTGGGGACACCGGAACACCAGAAAGCGATTAAGGAAGTAAATGCAAGACTCCTAGCAGACCCTGTACTGAAATGCCCGGACTTTAAGAAAACTTTCGTCCTAAAACGGGCGCCAGGGACTACGGCATCAGACCAATACTAGTTAAAGAATCCGAATGTGGTAAAAGATTCATCTTCTACTCAAGCCGAACGCTTAATGGCGCTAAGAAAATGTACTTAACAATGGAATAGGAGGGCTTGGCAATTGTCCGGGCGATCCGAAAGCTGAAGGCGTATACAGAAGTGGCTTTGCTGCATCGAAAGCCCCTCAACAGTACGATTTCGAGATAGCGTACAGAAAGTGTCTGCTAAACATGGCGGCGGACGCCTTGTCAAGACAGCCACTACCAGAGACGCTAAGAAGACAACCGTGGCACTGGCTCCAGGAGGATGCAGCTGCATCAAGGACATGTGTTCAAAGATTAGGATCCAATGTTGACATTGTGGCCTGTCGGCTACCAGATACGACTCGAATTAGCATAGTGTGGGTATGTCGAGGATGAGAGCTTGGAGAAAGAGAAATGGGAGAAAGAGAGTTTGGAGAAAGAGATGTTAGAGAAAGAGAGTTTGAAGAACAAGAGTTTTAAAAACGAAATGTTTGAGAAAGAGAGGTTGGAGAGAGAGGAGAGACTGGAGACTTCGATGGCGATGTGAAAAGGAAAGAACAGAACGCACAGAACTTTGGACTCTTTCAAATCAAGTCAAGTTGTCGTAAGCAGCGCCGTGGGAAGCCTACAAGGAGCAAGCTCGCTACGCCGAGACGTTCAAGATCGGGCCATCAGGGATCTCCGAATTGAGACACAGGTGGCTGAGGTCCAGAGGGCATCACACGGCTAAGTCAAGGCGGTTTGTTTCTTACTTTGTCGCGACCACACCCTGGAACTTCGCCCGGCGGTCCGTCAGAGTCGAGCAATAGAGTCCTGCGACAAGGATCCCTAAACTCGAGGGAAAAGTTTTCTATACCCAGTGCCCCTTCCTCGACTGAACAGGACCTGGCGTGAAGGACAAGCGGTCGATCGATTTGTGGTTTCAATAGGCGTTGTCCTGGAGAGCCCAGCGATTACCGGTGAAGTCCCGGAACAGCACCCACCCCGAGTGCCAGAAAACCACACTACCAGCCAGAAAGGGCGAGCAATCGCCCGGTTGAGGCATTTAAGAGGCATTGTCCTGGTCCCGGAACGGCTATCGTCCAAGACCCACAGTTATCCTTTGAATTCCGTGCTTTCTCTCTGATCTAGCAGTCACGTCAAATAAATTTGGTAGGACGAACACACAGTCTACTGAGCTAGCCGCACGAATCTCGTAGCGAGCGGACCAACAAAATCAGTACGTTTCATCTGCCGCCCAACGTGATTGTCCCAACAGTGAAAGCAACAGAAGCAGAATGGGAATGAAGTAGGACTATCCTCATGTCGCACAGAGTGTTAATATCACCCCGGATAGCAGATTGGATGACATGAGAAAGGCATTGTCTGAGTATTATTAAGAGACGGAGAACGACCCACAACTCGTCAATATTTGGCCGAGCTGGAAGCAGCATACCACGACAGAGCCGGCCCGAGCATCACATTAACAAACGCCGAAGGAGACAAACTAGTGGCCAGTTTGAACTTCGACAATCTGCAAATGGAGGTCCATAGGAGAAGAATAAGCCAAGATAGGAGAGCAACTGCGCTGACCTCGAAAACCGACCATACGCGAGTGGTCTTTCAGGTTTGCCGGTGCGGAAAAACCATTCGAGTTCCTGGAGCAAGTGAAATGGTCAGCCAAAACATAAGGCCTGGATTCGGACATGATTCCCCGAGCGATGCCGGAATTGCTTAAAAGAAGGCCTTTGAAGTAGTTCATTGCCAACAACAAGCAATGGAGAACCTGGGTGGATTTCATAGAAAGCTTTCACACCTATTTTCTACCGAGACATTTCTTAGCCAGGCTGACGGATCAGTCAAGCAACGGAAGCAGTGCTACAGCGAGTCGTTCAAAGACTACATGATCGACATCCACACGATGGTGAGGCCCTTCAACTACCTGCCGAGAGAGACCCTAAGAATTATTAAGGAGAACTGTACACCTAGTCTAAGGATCTTCCTAAGAGCATACAAGGTGTTTGAACTGGATACGCTGATGATCTTAGCCGACGAGTTCGAGGAACTGGAAAAAGAGCGGGAAGCATTCGCACAGGAGATCAAGTTCTCGAGGACCAAGTCGGCGGCTCCAACGCAAGTTACGTGCAGAAGATGCAAAGAATCAGGCAGCCAGGATAAACGCGGAAATGACCAAAGGTCACCACCGCACCAAGTCCAACGGCAGTAGGCCACCGAAGCACCACGAGGAGGTTCATGGACACCACCCCAACAGCAATAGAGACAGCCAATCAATACCTTGTGGAGGCCGCCAGTTACCACACGGAGGCCTCAGGATACAACCCATAATACAGACCCGCAGGAGGCCTGTTGAAAACGCGGTTGGAACGGACACTGGGCTCTAGGACGTCGAATCCAGCGTCTGTTGTTCTGCTGGGTATGCGGCAAAGTGAGTGTCAGGAGCGTCGAGTGCTGCCAACGAGCGGCAAATGGCCAGCGATCTTAGCCACAGAGAGCCGAGTGGGGATCGCACAGTGCTACCTTGCCTAACTGGCAAGCTAATCGAAGAGGGGCAGAAGTTGTCCGCAGCGGTGACGATTGGTGGGAACACCTACAAAACCACAATCGACACCGGGGCAACGGCAAGCTTCGTTAGCGAAGATCTGGCGGACAATCTGGCTGCTCTAGGAAGAATTACAAGGACAAGACGGTAAGACCTGGAAACAGAGCTAGCAGACATGACGGGAACGCAGAACATGACAAGCCAATAAAGCAGAGATATTACACCCCTTTCTCAAAATTTCATGGGGAGATCAACACAAAGGTGGACGAGCTTCTCCAAATAGGGTTCATAGAACATTTAAAGAGCCCATACAACTCCCACATCGTGATGGTGAAAAAGAAGAAAGGCAAGTGTGCGTCGACTTCATACAGAGGGGAAGCACGGTAAATCAGCAGCTTGGACCTGAAGGATGGATACTGGCAGGTCCCACTGGAAGAAAGAAGCAGGCAATACACGGCTTTCACAGGACCAGGCAAAAGCTTGTTCCAGAGGTGGGTAATGACGTTTGGTCTCCACTCTGCGTCTGCAACCTTTCAGCGGGTTTTGGACCCCAAAACGTCACCTCACACATTCGCTTACCAGGATGAGATGATAGTGATCAAACGGATGCTAGAAAAATACAAGGAAAACCTAAGAGAAGTCTTCCGGCGTCTAAAGGAATCAAAACTGTGGCTGAATCACGAAAAACGCTTATTTTTAAAGAAGGAACTGCTGAACCTGGGACATAGAGTGACAAGCGTAGGAGTATGAACAGATCCGGAATAAGTAGCCGCCATCGCTGAACTGGAACTGAACCGTTGCACTGCGACAGCCGAATCGCTTAAAAAGGCGTTTAAAGAGAGGTGGTCATAACGGACAACGGAGTGCAGTTTGAGAGACGCATCTTTCAAAGGTTCCTGGCTGAGATGGGTATCAGACAGCAATTCACCACACCCTAAATAGAACGGTCAAGACTATGATAGCGCAGTTCGCCGGGCAAGACTAGTGAAACTGGGACAAGAAAAGGCTATACCCCGGTGTTCCATACCCAATGCAGGGAGCCGCGACTCCGCAGCAGTCTATATGATAGGGAAACTCTAGGCACTAGACGTGCTAAGGAGACCCCGGAGGAAAACGCCAACAAAATGAGAGAGATCTTCAGATCGTACGGCGAAATCCCAAGACCAGGCCAGACACTACAATCTGAGGAGGAGGCAATGGACGCCAGCGGTGGACGACGTAGTATGGGCCAAGAAACACCACCTGTCTAAAGCGGCCGAAAGATTCGCTGCGCACCTAGCCCCGAGGTGCGATTGTCCTTACAAGGTTGTAGATTTCGTCTCTCCGGTGATCTGCAAAGTACGCCATATACATACAAAGAAAGAGCGGACTTTTCACGTTAGTGAGCTTTAGCTTGGTGGAAAGGACATACATGGAATACGGCACAAGGACAAGATAAGGATTTTACATTGATCCAGACTGCGAGGCAACAGGATTTTGCGTCAGGCCTAAGCGAGAGTCATCCATATGCCACGCAGAACGGACAATCATAAGGACAAGGCGCAAGAACACGATAATGGGTGTACGCTGACCGCGACAGGTCGCGAGCCAGAGTCAACCGATTACGCCACGTAGAAGGGATTATGCGAGGAGGGAGGCAAGCAACACAAGTCGCGCAGTCCAGACATACACCGTAGCATCCGGAGATTCTATGCGGAATGTGCCGGAAGAGCTCGTCTAGTTTGTACCCGTAGAAGGGGGGACGGTGCAGATTTAGATCAACACTGTATCCAGCTGGTCACACAAGACAGAAACACGAATCGCTCGAACAATTAACAGGAGAAAAAACAAGGGAAAACCCTGGAATGAAAGAGAACCCAACCAAAAGTGCAACTCACCACGGTCAGAAAATCCCTGCTGCAAACGAGGGACAAACAGTACTTAAAACCGCTAGGGCTATTGTACTTAAGTGTAAGGACAACGAACGGCATGGGCTGGTAGAAGCTGAAAAGTGGGAGGAATGAAAAGACAAGAACAAATCAACCGAAAGCTGCACCCGCAGAACCAATTATGCCAATTCACCATTGCCTAGGGAAGTGGGCGCCTCGATTGGTACGCGTTCGATTTCACTGGACGATAGTGGCGATCGATGGGCACAAGAAAATACTGAACATATCGGCAAAGTGTGAAATATCGCAACGAGTAGGTGGCAACGATTCGCCATCTGTATCGATAGACGATGAACTATTGATCAAGCACGGTTGGTGTGACCAATCGGAGAAACATAGAAAGGAAGGAGAACGCAGTATCAAGCAGCGAGCTGGGGATCGATAGCCGATGATTATCGATACCCCAGCGGAAACACATGAAGTATCTTCGAGGGAGAATTTAAATTCGCATAGGAAGGAAATGCAAACTGATCGAGACCCGGCGCTGTGGAACTCAGGATAGAGCTGTGAGCGGCGCGGGGCATTAAGGTAGCAACGAGGGAGCGTCGAGGGAGCGCAGAGGGAGTCATCGAGAGCGTCGCAAGGACTTAAAGGCTACAGGATACACGAGGACTAAAGCCGGAGAGGATGAACGAGTTTATTTTGTTTCCCGAAGAAAGGAGTGAAGTTGAGGAGCTGAGAAACTCCCCACAAATTGCAGCGGCAATTAAACGTGGTGGCCTGATGACATGGCGAATATGAGAGTTTGGAGAAAGAGAATTTGGATAAAGAGAAGTTTGAGAAATGAGAGCTTGGAGAACATGAGGTTAGAGAGAGAGAGTGGAGATGTGAAAAGGGAAATAACGGAACTCACCGGACTTTAAAATGTGCCGTGGACTTTGGACCAGGAGAAGAAGTGCCACATCTCAGCAGCAGGACGGCGCGCCTGCGTTCTACAAGCCACAGGAGGTTCGGCACGATAACGCCAAGACATCGAACTCCAGGTGGTAGCCGTTGGTCTAGAACAAATACCGAACTGGATCCGTGGACTTCGGACCTGGAGTGGAGAGTACCAGCGGGCCGTGCACAAAATGGGAAAACCCAACATAGAACCTGTATATCCCGAGATACCCATTATTCCAATTGTCAATAACACAAGTCCCGAGTCTACTATCGCAGTTATTTAAATCAATCCGACATAAACATTTAACCCCTCAGACATAAATCTTTCCCACGAAATATAAAGACTTCTCACGCCTTTATCAACGACGGCAGACATAAACAATATTCAAACATTTAAACAAAGGGTCCAGCCTGAGAACCCATTCGTCAACATAAAAGCTTTGGCCAATCCAAATTAACTAAACAAAAGATGCAGCCTAGAAACCGTTTCATCGGGCCACAGATTTGACCAACCAAAATTCTTAACCAGAGTCCACTTTCGCTGCTCGCGTCGCTGTCACCGCTAAAAGCCATAGTTATAAAAATAATGCATTGTGTAAAATCAGTTTAAGATTTTGGATCTAACTTGAAATAACTTTACCAATAAAATCTCCGCTCTATATTTAAATAAAAATCGCTTTTTGTAATATATATATCCTGAAGCATAAATCTAATAAATAATAATAAATCTAATTAATTTCGCCTAAAAAACCATTAAAAATGTAATTGCCATCAACATCAGCAGCAGCCTTAGCCGCAGCAGCAAAAGCATCACAAGCCCTCTTAGATGTATCCATGAATCATTTCCTTCTGCAACTAAAACAGATAAATAAATTCAATGGAAACCCACTCTATTTGGCTCTCTTTACAAAATATGTCGATACATTACTCTACCATTACCCTACAACATCAAAGGGCCAAAATCAAATTGTCCAAGCAGCCATCAACCTCCTAGTTGGACAAGCCAGATCACTCTTGATGATAAATACGGGGGTGGTCCGATAAGTACTTAGCCTCCAAAGAAAAACGAAAATTTGGAAAAGTGGCGATTTATTTCTCAACATAATCTCCTTTTAGATCGATACACTTGACCCAGGTATGCTCCAACTTCTTTAACCCGTCTGAAAAATACGTTTTCTCGAGGTCTGCAAAATAGGCCTCTGTGGCGGCGACGACCTCCTCATTCGAAGCAAATTTCTGTCCAGCGAGTGACTTTTTCAAGTTTGGAAACAAAAAAGAAGTCACACGGGGCCAAATCTGGAGAATATGGTGGATGAGGTAGCAGTTCGTAGCCCAATTCGACCATTTTGACCTTGGCGAGGGAGGAAGTGTGAGCCGGTGCGTTGTCATGATGTAAGAGCACTTTTTTCTTCGCCAAATGGCCGTATTTTCTGCAATTCGGCGGCGAATCAGGCGAATAATTCGGCATAGAACAGCCCTGTGACCGTTTTGCCCTTCTCCAGGTAGTCGATGTAGATCACACCTTGTGAATCCCAAAAAACGGTGGCCATGTTCGCCGGGTGAAGTCCGCTGTTTCGACTGTTCCTTGGTCTCTGGTGTGTACCAGTGGATCCATGTTTCGTCGACGGTCACGAAACGACGCAGAAACTCCTTCGGATTGCGCTTAAACAGCGTCAAACGCTGCTCTGAAGTGGTCTCACGGTTGCGTTTGTTGTCCGGAGTGAGCAAACGCGGCACCCATCGCGCCGACAGCTTTCTCATGCCCAAAATTTCATCCAGGATATGACCCACGCGGTCTTTTGATATGCCTACAGTGTCAGCTATCTCGTATCTTCAATCGGCGGTCTGCCAATACGAGATGGTGGATTTTTGTCACGTTATCCTCCGTGGTATCCGTTTCCGGGGCACCTGGGCGTGGTTTATCAAAAACCAACGTGCGACCACGTTCAAACTCGTTAAACCAATTTTTGATGGTCGCAATCGAAGGAGAAGAGTCACCGTGCACAGCATCCAAGCGCTCTTTGATTTCGCTGCTCGATTTTCCTTCCAAAATCAAGAATCGAGTCACAGACTGATATTGTTTTTCTCCATTTTTCTAAAATCCGCGGACACGTCCGATTCCACACGCAGTCAAAACAAAACTACGACTCCGATTCGGCTGAAATTTCGACAGTAGCCGTCTACGAGAATGTACTACACGATAGTAAATTTCTCTTGCGATAGTGACGCCATCGGGCGGTGAGGCTAAGTACTTATCGGACTGCCCTCGTATGCCACAGGACTGGAAGGAATTGAGAACCCCACTTATCAACGAATTTTAGAGCGCAACACCACAACACCGATGGATAGCAAATTTGTTGAAGAATTAGAAGAACAGACTAGTAGAATTTGTTGTAAACTGAGTGATACATTAGCTGAAGTGATTCGTGAAAGATTATCAGTCAAAACTTTTATTACATTGAGTAAATTTGATATTTCGTCTCCTCTTAAATTAAAACAAGCTGCCCAAGCTGGAGGAATCTGTGAAAACAAATCCATAAACAATCGTTCTTATATGATCCAAAATTCTCAGGAAGATGATGAATTTCAGGATTTTAAACATCAAAATCATACTCAAATACAAAACCCAACTATCGTTCAGATAATAACCAAGGGGGTAGATTCCAAAATAACAATTATCAGAAAAAACATAACAACAACCAGCAGAGGCAGAATAGGTTCGACTCTAATAGAAATTGGGGTAATAACAATAATTCTAATAATAATAATTCAGGAAATAATTATTATCCTAAAACTTTTCAAAATAATCAAGGACAGGGTAACCAAAGTACTCAGAGTACCAATATTCCCCAAAAACGTTCACGAGTTTCAGATTCAGATCAACAACGTAAGTCTGAGCAAATGGACACATTTGAACATTTTCACACAACAGCCTCGGACGAAACACCACAGCCATTAAAATTAAAATTGATAATAAACCATGCCTCTGTCTTATCGATACAGGATCAAGCATAAATTTAATTAACGAAAACTTCTTTAACTACCCAATCAAAAATAATTCTACTAAGCAACAATTGATTTTATGAAAAACACTATTGAATTACATAATTAGGAATTCCCTATGGTAAATATAACGGAAAAACGTAATCAAACTTCTTCAAATGTATTAGATGAACAGGAATATAATTATGCCTTACAAACGGACTTATCTGACAATAATATTAGAGACGTTCACTCAAATAATGAAAAAAAATGAGCTTCATTCTTTAATGTCAAAATATTTTGATATTCAGTATAATGATGGTGAAAAGTTGACTTTCACGAGCGAAATCAAACACGTTATAAAAACAAAACATGAAAAACCAATTTATAGTAGAAAAACAAATTGAAGAAATGATAAGACAAGGTATTATCAGAATATTCAAACCTCCTTATTGCAGTCCAATTGTAATGGTACCCAAGAAAAGGGATGCATCGGGCATACCCAAGTTTCGTAAGGCTATTGATTACAGAGTACTGAATGAAATAACTATCAATTATAAATTCCCTTTTCTGAACAAGGACGAAATATTAGACAAGTTAGGGAAATGTCAATACTTTACAACATCAGATCTTGCTAAAGGGTTCTATCAAATTGATATGGACCCAGACTCTATTCAAAAAACTGCATTCTCCATTAAGAAGGGTCACTGTGAATATACTAGAATACTCTTCGGCCTTAAAAATGCACCCGCTACATTACAGCGTTGTATGAAATTTTAAAATTTTTCTATTAACAAATCAAGAAAATAATTGATTTAAATGAAATAATTTAAAAATATTAAATATAAATGTTAAAATAAAAGATAAAAATGAATAAAATAAAAAATAGATTAATCAGATAGATTCACAAATAACACCAGTTTACAAAAAAAAAATTGATGAAATACGCCTTTCAGGAAACCTTTGTTTTCCGGTAAGATACATCTCCCTGATTAAGAAAAGGGCACTTAAAATTTTTTCTATGGTACCAATTTTTTTTAAAGTGTAAAAAACGTTTTTTGCACTTTTTTATTTTATAACTTGAGTTGTGATAAACCGAATTCGGTCATTAAGGACTCATTTTACAGGTAATAGAATGCCCTTTAACTTTCTTATACACATCATTAAGTTCCATTCATTAGTTCAAAAGCTACACTTCGTCAAAGTTGAAAAATTTGGAAAAAAATCAAAAACGCTGGCATAAATGGCTTCTTTAAAAATACACGCGTAAAAACCGAAATTAGTTTTATGTTTTTTTCTTGATGGCTGAACCATAACGGAGAATATGCGCCATAGATCACGACAATCCGTTGGTAAATCGATTTTTAACAGATTTTTAAACGTATATACCCAAGTTCATTATTCGGGAGCAGCGGCCGTTAAACGTTATTTTAAATTTTCAGTGTTGGGGAACGTAAGAATTTGGTGCAAGTTGTTATGCATAACGTCAGTTTCCTTGCTAAAAATATATGAAAATGATTTCCTCGTAACTGCAATCGCATACTCTTTAGCTTGCCCAGCGCTATAGCAAAGAAACTGACGTTATGCATAACAACTTGCACCAAATTCTTACGTTCCCCAACACTGAAAATTTAAAATAACGTTTAACGGCCGCTGCTCCCGAATAATGAACTTGGGTATATACGTTTAAAAATCTGTTAAAAATCGATTTACCAACGGATTGTCGTGATCTATGGCGCATATTCTCCGTTATGGTTCAGCCATCAAGAAAAAAACATAAAACTAATTTCGGTTTTTACGCGTGTATTTTTAAAGAAGCCATTTATGCCAGCGTTTTTGATTTTTTTCCAAATTTTTCAACTTTGACGAAGTGTAGCTTTTGAACTAATGAATGGAACTTAATGATGTGTATAAGAAAGTTAAAGGGCATTCTATTACCTGTAAAATGAGTCCTTAATGACCGAATTCGGTTTATCACAACTCAAGTTATAAAATAAAAAAGTGCAAAAAACGTTTTTTACACTTTAAAAAAAATTGGTACCATAGAAAAAATTTTAAGTGCCCTTTTCTTAATCAGGGAGATGTATCTTACCGGAAAACAAAGGTTTCCTGAAAGGCGTATTTCATCAATTTTCTTTTGTAAACTGGTGTAATTAAAGATCTTAATATTCTTCCTTAATGGTTAATAAAAGAAAAAGCCATTAATTTCCGTAATGAAGTTTGGTTTAATCCACCAATAGCTCCAATAACTACAGATAAAATCACTCTAATTAATAATAAATTTGTAATATTAATATAAGAAATTAATATTAATGGAGCAATTTTTTGTCAAGGTTTCAATATTAAGGCGTTTATTCATGTTAATTTTTCTATTATATAAGGAAATCAAAAATGAAAAGGTGCGGCTCCACTTTTTAATAATATGGCTGATATAATAATTATTGATGTAAAAGAATCATTAATTTCATTATTCATACTATTTTTCAATATTAATAAAATTGAAGAAAATAATAATACTGTTGATGCTAACGCTTGAGTTAAAAAATATTTTAAAGAGGCTTCTGTTGATATTAAATTGTTATTATCTCTTAATAGGGGAATAAAAGACAACAAATTAATTTCTAAGCCTATTCAAGCTCCTAAACAAGAATTAGATGTAACTGTAATTAATGTTTCAATAATTATAGTTGTAATTATTAAAATTGTTGATGAATTATAAAAAATTAAAAAGAAAAGGACTATAACCTTTATAAATGGGGTATGAACCCAGTAGCCTAATTGGCTTATCTTTTTACGTAACAAATAATAAATATATTTTGGTGTATGATGCACAAAAGTTTTTGATACTTTTAGAAATAGTTTAATTCTATTAAATATAAGATCTTTATTAGTAATAACATATAAATCAGTCAATGAATGCAGAAAACTGCATGATTTACCCTATCGAGGTAACCCTTTTTATCAGGCAATTCATTAACAATAAAAAATTGTCACTTTTTTTTTATTTATTTACTATTAATTTTTTAAAAAATTACAATTTAAAAATATTTATACATTTTTATTAGATAACACATTTTAGTGTAATTTTTTTTATTATTAATTAAATAAATTAAATAATTAAATTTTTCTTTATATATATATATGTAATATAAATTATCAACAATATACAAATTTATAAATTTAGAATAATTAATTAAATAGTTATTTTATTTATATAAATCCAAGAATGTTAGATAAGTATTTGAGTATAGATTATTTTTACTATTTATGTCTACATTTTTGGATTGCGAAATTTTTTATTCTGTTAACCATATGATAATATATTAAATATTTATATATATACATAGACTATCTATTAATCTTGACCTTAGTATACAAAAAATTAAAAAAAAATTAAAATTTCTTACTATTTTAGTTATTCCAAAAAATTTTAAAAAAATTTTTAATTACAAAAACTAATTTTTTTAATTTGAATGTAAAAGTTAAAAATTTACATTTATTTATAAAATTTAGATTAGATTATTTTATTTATGAATATTTATTAATAAATATTTTATTTTTATTATTATAAATTTACCAAAAAAATTATTTTGTATAATGTGTTTATATAATTAATAAATTATTTTATTATTAATATAATAATAAAATATGATTTATAAAATATAATTATAAATATTTATCTATATAAATTTAATTAATGTGAATAAATACCTTTATATTTATATTATATAGATACAATTTTATACATTTTAATTAAATTATATTTATAGGGGAATAAAAAATCAGATTAAGTAATTAAAAAAAATTATTAATCAATGAATTTTACTAATCAAAAATTTTAATTAAATTAATTGCAGATTTTAGTTTTTTTTAAGTTCTATTTATGAAACTGAATAAAATTATTTAGTAATTAAATTGAATAAATTTATAAAAAATTAGTAGTTATAAACATAATTATTAAATGTAACTAAAATTTAATTATACAAATATTTATTTAAAACAAAAATAAATGTTAAAAGTTTATTTTTTATATATTTTTTTATTTATAATTTTTATCAGATTTACTGATTAAAATAATATTTTAATAAATATTTATATTATTATTATTATTTATAATTTTTATAAATAATATATAGATTTATATATATATATATGTCGGAGAGGAGGTAGTTCAGCCTTTCGTTAGGCATGATACTTTAAGGTGTGACCATGGGTAAAACTGGTACATACCAGTTCTGGTATGATGGGGACTCAGTTTGCGAACTGAGGTTTTTTGTGTTTCGTTGCGTTGCTAGATCTGGTCGCTCCCTTTTTCTTTTCGTCCTGAGCTATAACGTGGTGTACAATTGAGGACTGCTAAAAGGTTAATTATTATGAGCAACAAAGGCAACGAAGACTCGTTGCATCAGCCAGAACTCAATATGGAGCAACAACAAACAAGTGGGGTTCGGCCCTAACCAAACCACTTCGAGGGATGCCTTCGCGCTGTTAGAACAATAAAACCGGAACTTTCTGGAACTGGTTAAGAAGCTACAGATGCCGGCGAGTGAGTTGTAACAGACTAGCGAGATTTGCTTGCCGAAGTATAATCCGGACGTTGCTGGTGTGGACGTCACGCAGTAGTGCGCTACGGTCGACATCATCTTACGAGGAAAACCTTTAAATGACAGCGCTCTTATATTGGCGTTAAGTAAAGCTTTGGAAGGCACAGCGGCGCAATGGTTGTCTCAAATATGTTACCCAGGAATAACTTGGCAACAGTTCCGGCAATTGTTTGAGCAGCGGTACGAGACTTCTGAGACGCCAGCCGCCGTCATTTTAAATCTTCTTAATAGTCGTCCAAGCAACGGTGAAAGCCTGCCTGTTTTTGCAAGTCGCAGTGTGACATCACTGTGCACAAAATTGCGTAATTTGAATTTTGAACAAATTTCCATAGCGGACAAACGTAACGTGCTACAGATGTCAGGAACCAGGACACATAGCCACTAATTGTCAAAAAAAGGTGCAGAATACCGGATTGGGAGTAAGAACGGAAAAAAGAGTGGAGCTGTGCGCTATAGTGGAGCCTCAATCGAGTATGCTGGTCAATGGTGAGAGGTTTCTAATTACCTTTGATTCAGGAGCTGAATGCTCATTACTTAAGGAAAGCGTTTCTAATAAGTTAGTTAGTAAGAGAATTCATAGCGTTATTGCTTGAAAGGGGATAGGTAATGCCAATACTTACAGTACCGCACAAGTTGAATCAAACATTATGATTGATGGCAATTTCTTGGTTGTTTTGTTTCATATACAAGGTGAGTTCCAAAGAAAACAGGACTTGTTTAATCTAGCGCCCTCTAGTGGCGCCATCTATATGTCAACTGGTGCGTTAGAATCTGCTATCCTTTATCGACTTCCAGTAAAAACTTCATGACATTTCATCTATTGGAAGGGAGGTTATTGCGTTTCAAGTGTCAGTATGTTTTTGTCATCGGTGCGAAAATGAGCTTCGAACAAAGAGCCAACATTAAATTTGGTTTTAAAATTGGTAAAACTTTTACGGAAACGTTTCAATTGATGAAACAAGTTTATGGCGATGATTGCCTATCCCGTAGCAGAGTTCACGAGTGGTTTCAACGTTTTCAAAGTGAGGACATAAATGACGATGAACATGTGGGCCAACCAAAATCCGTGATTACCGAAAATTCCATCGAAACTGTGCGTGAATTCATAAAAAATCAGCCGAAATCATCATTGAAATTCATGGAAATAGAATTGAACATCTCCAAAACATCGATTTATCGCATTTTGAACGAACATTTGGGCTTACAAAAGGTGTGTGCACGGTTTGTTCCGCACAAATTGACTGACGTCCAAAAATTGCTCAGAATTCAAGATTCTGTCATTCGAATTAAAGAGGCAAAAAAAAGACCCAAACTTCCTTTACAAGATTGTGACTGGTGACGAAACGTGGTGTTTCAATATGATCCTGAAACGAAACGCCAGAGTGCTGAATGGAAGGCGCCGGACGAGCCGAAACCCAAAAAATCGCGCCTGGAGAAGTCAAAAGTGAAGACATTGCTGATTTGTTTTTATGATTCCAAGGGTATTGTCCCCAAAGAATTTGTTCCACCCGGCCAAAACGTTAATGCGATATTCTACCTTAGGGTTTTGAAGCGTTTGGTGCGCCGTATTCGACGTGTTCAACCCGAATATCGCGAAGATGGAAGTTGGCGTTTGTTGCACGATAATGCGCCGACTCATCGATCGACGCTTGTGTCCGACTATTTGACCAAAAATCACAATTTAACCATCAACCACTCCCCGTATTCACCTGATATGGCATCGTGCGAATTCTACCTTTTCGGAAAAATGCATTTGTCGATGAAAAGAAAGCGTTATGCAGACGTAGAGGCCATTTAAAAGGCTTGCACCGGCATACTGGCGGCCATACCGGGCAACGAGCTAAAACACTCGTTCGACATGCTTTTGGACCGTGCAAAACGCTGTATTAAAGCAGAAGGAGACTATTTTGAATAAAATAAATTGATTTTGCCGAAAAACTATTTGTTCTGTCTTTTTTTTAAAAGTCCTGTTTACTTTGGAACTCACCTTGTAGTACCAGACGAATGTATGAAAAATAATATTGTAATCGGCAGAGAAATATTGGCTTAAGGGTTTTCAGTAGAAGTCTCCTACGATAATTTTAAAATTGTTCAAACTAAAGTTGTAAACATTTGTGAAACCGCTCAACCTACTAATTTTGATAAGATTGAAACTGAAATGGTCGAAAATGAAAAAGAAATGTTAATATCATTGCTAAAGCAACATTCTAAAGCTTTTATCGAAGGCACTCCGCAAACGCGTGTGAGTACTGGGGAAATGCGTTTTCGTTTGATTGAATCGACTAAGACTGTGCAAAGGCGACCGAACAGGTTTAGTCCAAGCGAACGGGAGTTAGTACGTGCTAAAATTAAAGAATTGATCGAATATAAAGTTATCAGGCCTAGTAACTCACCATTTGCGAGTCCTGCATTGTTAGTAAAGAAGAAAAACGGCTCAGCAAGACTTTGTGTTGATTATAGAGAATTAAATAAAAATACCGTAGCTGATAAGTTTCCATTACCGTTAATATTAGATCAAATAGCTAGACTTAGGGGAGCTAAATATTTCACTTCTCTTGACATGGCTAGCGGGTATTACCAGATTTCAATCCACCCTGAATCATCGAATATACTGCTTTTGTTACTCCTGATGGGCAGTACGAATTTCTTGCGATGTCTTTTGGATTAAAAAACGCACATTCAGTGTTTCAGAGAGCTGTATTAAAGACACTCGGCAGTCTTTCTCATTCGTTTGTAAATGTTTATATGGACGGTATTGTAAGGATGCTTTCTCGGCCGGGATACAGATCTCAGTCGGATCCAGAGTCCTTTACAAGAAAATTTGTAAATCACCGAAACGCCGGACTAGAGGGTTCCACTCCACAGGGGGAACGGGTAACTTTGAGGGGAGTCTTCACCAGAGGTCCTTATTTGCGTCGAAGAAAAGCAGATGACGTTGGTTATGCAGAGTCCGATTCCTGGGCTGCGACCTAACGGGCTGGCCGGAATCTTGCACTTCGAGTCAGAGGCGAAAAATCCACCGGGCTGGACCTTCGGGCGAGGCCGAGCCGGGAGATAACTTGGCGGGAGTAAGTCTTGGGTTCCGCGTCGGAGGCGAAAAATCCACCGGGCTGGACCTTCGGGCGAGGCCAAGCCGGGGGATTACTTTGCGGGCGTAAGTCTGCACGAGGGGCGGAGCCGCACGCGATTCCCAGGATGGCGAAGGAGCTAGGATTGTGGATAAGGCGGGAAGGGCGTCCGCGCGCAAATCCCAAAACTACGGAGGCGGCGGGATTGTGGATACGGCAAAAGGGTGTCCACGCACGAATCCCAAAACTATGGAGGAGACGGGAACACTAGGCTTGTGGATACGGCGGGAAGGGTGTCCACGCACGAACCCCACAACTACGGAGGAGACAGGAAGACTAGGCTTGCGGATAAGGCGGGAAGGGTGTCCACGCGCAAATCCCAAATACTACGGAGGTGGTGGGAAAGCTAGGATTGCGGATACGGCGGGAAGGGTGTCCACGCACGAATCCCAAAACTACGGGGGAGGCGGGAAAACTAGGATTGCGGATACGGCGGGAAGGGAGTCCACGCGCGAATCCCACAACTACGGAGACGACAGGAAGACTAGGCTTATGGATAAGGCGGGAAGGGTGTCCACGCGCAAATCCCAAATACTACGGAGGTGGTGGGAAAGCTAGGATTGCGGATACGGCGGGACGGGTGTCCACGCACGAATCCCAAAACTACAGGGGAGGCACGAAAACTACTGGAGCGGACGAGAAGGAGGTCCACAGCTTTTGGTACCTAACTACGAGAAGGAAAAACACGATCGAGAGATGCAATTAGATATTCTTCACCGTTAATTCATTTTTGTCCTCACTCGGGTCTGCTACACCGTCTTCAGCTCATGAGAAACTGCCCGTACTAACCTTAGCTGACTTGCTTATATATGTATGTGTGCCTTGTAATCGCCCGCGTGGCCACTCTGCAGAACTTGATCGCCTCCGCTCGGCTTTTTCGAGGAGCACGCGTGACTTTTGAACCCTCGCTAAGCCGTGTCCGAATCACACGTCTTTTTCGTTCCGCGGTCCCGAGAGAAGCCAGCCGCCACGATCGCCGCGTGTCCCTCCCTCATTTTCCGGCCTTTTCCTTTATTCGGGATTTCTAGTATTTTTCTACTTCTGGTATTTTAGCTCCTTCGCTTTTCTAGTATTCAACATGTCTTGATGAACTATCGGTTGGCGTTGCCGCCCAGGGTTCTGAACTTAGCTATGACTAATTTATTCTTAATTAAACTTAACATTTATTATAATTCACTGTATTTCTCTTAAAGCTATAATAACGAAAGTAGTACTTATTGTGGCGCACGCGCCTTCTAGGCGGGTTCGTCACAGTATATTAATTGTTTCAGAAACGAAGGAAGAAGCGTATAAGCGTTTGAAACTCGTATTAGACGTTTTGGTGAAGGCAGGATTCTCTTTTAAAATTTCAAAGTGCTGTTTCTTGAAAACTACAGTTCGCTTCCTTGGCTTTGAGATACAAGCGATGGAGATACGTCCAAGTCTTAACAAAATATAATCACTAGTGGCGTTGCCTCCTCCGAAGTCAGTTGCTTCTCTAAGACAATTCATTGGGTTAGCGTCATATTTTCGTCAATTCATTCCGGGGTTTTCTCAGCTGATGAAGCCTTTATATTTTCTCACATCTGAAAAGAATAGTTTTGATTGGCAAACTCAACATGAACTAATGCGCAGTAAAATCATTAGTGTATTAACAAACAAGCCTGTCTTGATTATTTTTGATCCTCAGTTTCCGATAGAACTGCCTACCGACGCCAGCTCTATCGGGTATGGTGCCATCCTTTTGCACCGCATAAACTCTAAGCCCCATGTGGTTGAATACTTTAGCAGAGAACTAGCCCCTGTGAGTCCAGATATACATCATATGAATAAGAAACGTTGGCTGTCGTGAATGCTGTAAAACATATCCGTCACTATCTGCATGGGAGAAAATTCGTGATTTTTACTGACTGTAATTCAATCAAATCCTCTCGAAATAAAGTCGAGTTGTCACCTAGGATTTATCGTTATTGGGAGTTTCTACAAACATTTGAATTCGAAATTGAATACAGAGAAGGTAAAAGTATGGCACACGTGAACTTTCTACCTAGGAACCCGGTGTGTCTAAAAAATAAGTCAGTACCAAATAAAATAGAAGAAAAACGAATTGACTTAACAGAAATATCGGAGAACTGGATACTAGTGGAACAACAAAAGGATCCAGAAATATCGGAAATCTTAACTAAGTTGAGGAATGACGATTTACCATTGGCATTAGATGCCACTTATGAAATTAGATCAAATGTTTTGTATAGAAAGATTCAGAGGAATTCAAGAACTCGTTGTTTACCTGAAGTGCCTCGTACTTTTCGCTAATCAGTTATAAATCAGGTACATGAGTCTATCATGCATCTAGGTTAGGAGAAAACACTGGATAAAGTGTACGGTCATTACTGGTTTTCGGGTATGGTAAAATATGTTCGACGATTTGTGGAGAATTGCATTACATGCAGAGTTTCTAAGGGTACGTCAGGAAAACCTCAAATGGAATTACAATCAATTCCAAAAATAAGCATTCCTTGGCACACTGTTCACATAGATATATCGGGAAAATTGAGCGGAAAAAGTGATCGTAAAGTATTCTTTGTACAAATCGACGCTTTTACAAAATACGTTTATCTATTTCACACCTTTTCCTTGGATGCTAATACTTGTATAAACGCAATGAAATCTTCGATTGCCATTTTTGGCATGCCAACACGTTTAATTGCCGATCAGGGGCGCAGCTTCACTGGCACAAAGTTTTTGCAATTTTGTTCTAGCCAAAAAGTACAATTACATCTAATTGGAACGGGCGCAAGTCGAGCCAACGGTCAAGTTGAAAGGGTCATGAGTACACTGAAGAATCTGTTGACGGCTGTTGAGACAAGCTCTAGATCGTGGCAGGATGCACTGGGGGATGTACAGTTAGCTCTTAACTGTACAGTTAATCGTAGCACTAAGTGTAGTCCTTTAGAACTTTTCATTGGTAAAAATGGGCGACCACTGGGGTTGATACCTATTAGTTTAAGATTAAATCAAGGGAGTTGGCCATTAAGAACATGGAGGAGGCCGCTAGATGTGAGAAGACAAAATTTGATAAAAATAAGGCTAAAGTAACAAGGTTCTGTGTGGGTGACTTTGTGCTGCTTAAAAACAGCGAGAGACAGCAATCGAAATTAGATCCAAAGTTCAGAGGACTCTTTTTGGTGGTCGAGGTATTGGATGGAGACCGATACGTTTTAAAGTCTACACAGAACAATAGGCGTTACAAGTACCCACACGAAAGTTTGCGAAAGTTACCGGATGTGCAAATTCCAGAAGAGCTTGATGTAAATTACAAAGAACAAAGTCAGTTGGAAAAACCTGTTGAAAAAGAGAGTGTTCGGGAAGCCATGTGATTGGCGATGGACGAAAGTTGCTTTAATAATGTATTTTAGTTATGTGTTTGATGAATTCGTGAAGTCATGTGGTTCGCGATGGACGAGAGTTGCTTTACAAATGTGTTTAATGAATTCGTGAAGCCAAGTGTTGGGCGATGGACGAGTAATGTATTTGATGAATTCGTGAAGCCAAGTTATGGGCGATGGACGAGTAATGTATTTGATGAATTCGTGAAGCCAAATTATAGGCGATGGACGAGTAATGTGTTTGAAGAATTTGTGAAGCCATGTTATTGGGCGATGGACAATTTAAATTGTTTGGAAATGTTTGAAGCCAATGTGTGGTTACGTTATGTTATGTAGTTATGTATTTTGGTTTACGAATTAACGATTTGAACTGACTAATGTATAATTTAAGATGTTTTATTGTTTTATAAAAAAATATAACAGAGATATGTCAAAATAGCCTACACGTTAAAAATAGAAGTTAAGTTATGTTAATGAACATTATATGGATTTGAGATTATGTGATTAAGTTCTTCGGAAGCATTCAATAAAAATAATAAATTGGAATGAAATTCAGATGTTATTATAGAACGAGGACGTGTATTAGTCAGGATGGCCGTGTCGGAGAGGAGGTAGTTCAGTCTTTAGTTAGGCATGATACTTTAAGGTGTGACCGTGGCTAAAACTGGTACATACCAGTTGTGGTATGATGGGGACTCAGTTTGCGAACTGAGGTTTTGAGTGGCTTCGTTGCGTTGCTAGGTCTGGTCGCTTCCTTTTTCTTTTGTCCTGAGCTATAACGTGGTGTACAATTGAGGACTGCTAAAAGGTTAATTATTATGAGCAACGAAGACTCGCTGCATCAGCCAGAACTCAATATGAAGCAACAACAAGCAATTGACCAAGCGACTAATGCGAACCTTTATGGAGAAGGCTTCAATTTTCCGACATAAATATATAATTTAATAGTGCAATTTTTTTATACATTAATTATTATTTAATAATACAAATTTTATTTTTAAAATAATAATAAAAATTATAATAAAAATTTTTATCAATAAATTAATATTTATTAAAATTTATATTTATTTTAATTAAATATACTATTAATTACTATTATAAATAAAACATATTTATAATTATTAACTTAATATAATTATAAAAACAATTTTAAAGTTTAATTTTGGCTTAAAAATGTGTTATAAATTTGATTTATATGTACATAAGTTTATATTTATTTCAAAAATAAATTTAAAAATGTATTTGCAGTAATTAATATTATTAATTAAAGAAATTTAGAAATACCAATTTTAAAAAGTATTGACCAAATTGATGCCAGCAGTTGCGGTTATACCAATAATACAAATAAATTTTTTTGGTATTAATTAAATTGCTTAAATTAAAATAAAATTAAATATGTTAAGTGGAATTTTATATTTAAATTATTTTGTAAGTTAATAATTGAAGTTAAAAATTTTTAATAAAAAGTTAGGATAAGATACCCTATTATTTAAAATGTAAATTAATTGCTAAAGTAGTAATAGTTATGTTCTTGAAACTTAAAAAATTGGGCGGTATTTTAGTCTATCCAGAGGAACCTGTTTTGTAATCGATAATCCACGATGGACCTTACTTACGTTTGTAATCAGTTTATATACCGTCGTTTTAGCTTATATTTAAATAATAATGGGTTACAATAAAATTATTTAAACGGGTAAAATAATGAAAGAATTTTTGAAGGTGGATTTGGTAGTAAAATTATATAGATTAATAATTTGATTTTAGCTCTAAAATATGTACACATCACCCGTCGCTCTTATTATTAAGGTAAGATAAGTCGTAACATAGTAGATGAGTGTGTATCTAGATTCTAGAATGACAATTTAAAGCTTATACAGTAAAGCATTTCATTTACATTGAAAAGATTTTTGAGCAAGTCAATATAAATTGATTCAATTTTATTTATTATTTTTTTTTTATAAAAGTATTAAAAATAACTATAAATTTTAAAGTATTAGTATTGTTTAAAGAAAACATAATTTTACTAATAGTTTATTAGTATTGTAAAAGAAAATTGAAATAATTTGAAAAAAATGTATTACAAAAGAAAATTTAATTAATTGTTCCCTGTGATCAGCGTTTTTTAAATAAAAAACAAATACTTTTTTTCTCGATTTTAAAAGAGTTAATATAATATATAAGTTAATGTGACAAAATTATTTAAAATATTATATTAGAAACAAAATGTCATACGTTTTTAAAGGTATCTCGTTTTTTAAGAAATAAGTTTAATTTAGAAATTATACATTTATTTAATTAATTCTATTAATTAAATAATTTATAATTTTAATATTTTATGGGATAAACTATAAAATAAATCTATAAAAATAATAAATACATTTAATAAATATATGCTTATAATTAGCAATTATTAAAAAATGTGTTATAATTTATTTTATAAATAAAATTATTTATTTAATTTTAAATATTTCTTAAAATATTAATTTTAACAGTTGAAATTATGTAATAATGATAGAATTTAATATATTATATTGTTTAAATAAATTTTTATGAAAAGTTTAAGTAAAGAATTCGGCAACAATAATGTTCGCCTGTTTAACAAAAACATGTCTTCTTGAATTATATATAAAGTCTAACCTGCCCAATGAAAATTTTTTAACGGACGCAGAATTTTGACTGTGCAAAGGTAGAATAATCATTAGTCTTTAAATTGAAGGCTGGAATGAATTTTTATTAGAATTTTATTTTTTAGTCTAAAAGCTAAAATTTATTTAAAGGACGAGAAGACCCTATATCCTTATATTTTTATTTATTTTAATTATAAAGATTAATTTAATTTTAATAAAATAAAATATTTTATTGGGGTGATATTAAAATTGAAAATACTCTTAATTTTTAAAAACATTAATTTATGAATAATTGATCCATTAAAAATTATTAAAAAATTAAGTTACTTTAGGGATAACAGCGTAATTTTTTTGGAGAGTTCATATCGATAAAAAAGATTGCGACCTCGATGTTGGATTAAGAAATAATTATACCCGTTACTCGTATGTAACAGGCAGAAGGAAGCGGCGGTAGACAGATTTAAGCGTTATGGGCGTTAGAGTGGGCGTGGCAATTTTTTTTTTGGGTCAATCGATAGGTATTGATGAGAACAATACATTTCAGTTAAAATTTTTATTCTAGCATCAAAACTGTAGGAGCCACAGTTTTGGGAGGTTTGTGGGCGTTAGAGTGGGCGTGGCACTCTGCTGAAACAAAGCTCAGACGGACAGACGGACATGGCCAGATCGACTCGGCTAGTGATCCTGATTAAGAATTTATATACTTGATTTGGTCGGAAACGCTTTGTTCTGCCTGTTACATATTTTCCGACGATTCTAGTATACCCTTTTACTCTACGAGTAACGGGTATAAAAAATGATGCACCGTTAGCGTGTAACCATAATTAACATCTCGGCAAATATGATTAACTCTATAAAAAGCTAAATTAACATCGGTTGTGTAGTGTATAGCTAAAAATAATCCAATTAAAATTTGAATAATTAAACATAATCCAAGTAAAGAACTATAATTTCATCATCTTAAAATATTAATTGGAGCTGGTAAATCTACTTAAGCATTATTAGCAATTTTAAATAAAGGGTGGGAAGTTCGTAAAGGTTTATTCATTAATTATGATTTTATTCGAATAGGTCCTTTAAATAATTTAGTAATTATACCCGTTCCTCGTAGAGTAAAAGGGTATACTATATTCGTCGGAAGTATGTAGAAGAAGGAAGCGTTTCCGACCCCATAAGGTATATATATTCTTTATATATAATGGACGTTGATGCACTACGAGCAGTACAAACAAGTGGCCCAACGACACCAAGCACGTGCTTGTTACGCGCGGGGCCCTTTTATCCATTTGGGCAAAAAATACGAGTTCGCGAGGAAGATACAAAAAACAAATAAAGACGGGACACAAATGAAAATAAGAGGAGCATCTAAGAATGAAGCAAATGAGTTAAAATATTAGTTTTTAATACCGGGATAGAAGTTGAAGTGCAAATTAAATGATATAGGATATAATTATTACATAGAACGCGAAAGGGCTCGTGCAGACAAAAATTAGATGTACATCGTGGCAAATTTAGGGGATAATAATTTCGTGTTAGTCTAACAGGAACATTGAAAGTTAGGCGGTTTACAAGTTCTACAGAATCAATATCACCTCTTATAAGATTTTGCATAAAAATAGTACCAAGCATTGTTCTACGATTTGCAAGGGTAGGTAAATTAAGCAACAGTAATCTATTCTGATAGGAAGGTAGCCTTATGTTTTGATCCCAGTTCAAACTACGAAGGGCAAAAAGAAGAAATTTTTTTTGTACCGACTCAATACGGTCAATATGCACTTGATATTGTGGACTCCAAACCGAAGAACAATATTCCAAAATAGGACGGACAAGGGAGGTAAATAATAATTTGGTTGTGTAAGGGTCATCAAATTCTTTTGACCAACGCTTTATAAACCCAAGAACACTCATGGCCTTGCTGACAGTGGACATTATGTGGCAGTCAAATTTAAGTTTTGGGTCCAGAAGAACGCCTAAGTCATTAATTGAATATATACGATCGAGTGGCGTATTTTGAAGAGAGTAACCAACAAAAGGGTAGGAGTACCCCTATGAAAAGTCATAACGTTGCATTTAAGGCAGTTCAAATTTAAAAGGTTATACTCACACCATCCCTGAAAACAATCAATATCTGACTGTAAGTTGAAACCCGACGCTATTTCATTATGTGATAAACAAAGCTTAACATCATCAGCATACATTAGTACACGAGAGTGTGTTATGATAGAGGAAGGATCGTTAATAAGCAAAGTAAACAGCAAAGGGCCCAAATGACTACCCTGAGGCACTCCAGATGTCCCATAGATCAGTTTTGAGGCAGCGTTCTTGAATATAACTCTCTGAGTCCTACCATTCAAATAACTTGAAATCCAAGTTAATAGATTACATGGAAACCCAAGCTGATTTAATTTGAATAAGAGAAGAGAGTGGTTGACAGAGTCAAAGGCCTTACTAAAATCTGTGTATATAACGTCAGTCTGCATTTTATTCTTAAATCCATTTATTACAATAGATGACAATTCCAGAACGTTGGTGGTGGTCGATCTTCGCTTAACAAAACCATGCTGACACGGTGATATTAGCGAGGAACATAAATGTTGCAAATGAGAAGTAATAATACGTTCAAATGCTTTAGGAATTGCCGACAATTTAGAAATACCTTTGTAATTCTGGGCATCCGCCTTCGCACCCTTTTTGTGAAGTGGAATGATAAAAGAGTCCTTCCAGATAGTAGGAAAAACTGACGATGAAATAGACAAATTAAAAAGTTTAAGAATCGGTTTGCATATGGTTGACGCACAAAACTTAAGCACACACCCGGGGAGTCCATCAGGACCAGGAGAATAAGTGGGCGTTGTTTTTTCTAAGTCTCTTACGAGAGAAATTTCCGTAATTTCAGGGGTAAAGATACAATTTGCCTTATTTAAGGGATTAGGGTAGTTAGAATTTGACCAAGCAGCCGAACTATAAGTAGTTTGGAAAAACTCGGCTTAAATACATAGAATAGCAATGACTATTGAGAACATTAAAATCCGATCGAGCCACCACATATTTCGAAAAATCAGATGGCTTACCCGATTTCTTATACTTTTTATAAGTGTTTGTCTTAAGGTTTTTAAGTCTTTGAAGCGCATTGGTAAACCAAGGTGGCCTGTTTGTCTTTGAAGGAAACCTATCAGGAACGCATTCATTAAAAAAGGTATTTAACACTATATAGAAGTGTTCAGTGGCACTTTCAATATCCATACAATTGTACAATATTGTCCAATTATATTGAGAAATCATGTCGTTAAGTTTTTTATAGTTACATTTTCGGAAACATCTCACTTTAGTTTGAGAAACTAAAGGAGAGAGGGTATCAACGCATGGGAGGCAGATTGTCAATTCCATTGTTGGATGATATCGGTCTTCAGGTACAACAAGAGCGTCAATTCTAGATACCGTGACTTCAGACGGGTCTGAAACAAACACAAGATCTAGTTGTCTATTTAATGAATTCCGTATAAAGCTTACTTTCTGTAACGATAATTCTAGAAGACCATCTACAAAATCATGGGCGGATAGAGGTATAGCGACTAGTGAGTCAGTAGGAGGAGACCAAGAAATATCAGGGAGATTAAAGTCACACAAAACAATCAAAAGGTCACTGTTAGAAAGAAGGGATAGAACAGATTTTATCGCAGACAGGTGGTGCTCATAAATTATTAAATCAGAGCCAGGTGGAATATAGGAACATGTAACAAATATTGAGAATGATTGCAAGGAAACTTTCACACTAACAAATTCAATTTCATTAGGAGTATCAGAGTGAATTCTCTCGGATGTTAGGCTAGTGCTAACGGCAATCAGCACACCGCCTCCCCTACGTGAGGAGCGATCGGTCCTATAGGCATTAAAATTGTTTGACAGAACTTCATTGTCAGATATCTCTGGTTTCAGCCAAGTTTCCGTAAAAGCCAAAATATCAGCAGTAAATGCAGAGGAGTCAGCATAAGGCTTGGGTAGCTTCATATTTAGTCCCCTAACATTTTGATAAGCCAAAAATAAACTTTTTAGTTTTTTGGCGCAGTGGAAGATCTGTTATTTGTTCTCGGTTTATTGGGAACAAATTCTTTTATTACTAAATCATCATTAAGCCAAAAGCTTTCAGAAAGTAGTACCTTAAACACATCGGGCAGAGCAAATATTTTAAACGACGATATACTACGAGCATATGAAAATCTAAATTGTTCCACTGAAATATTCTCGGATGGGAATTTTTCACTAATAAATTCGAAAACATCCTCAGATGTGGTATCTGGGGTGAATCTCGAAACAAATAATTGTTTTCTATGTGGAACAACTGATAATTTCTTACGTCCCCCAGCAGCAGATTGCACCTCACTAAACTGAGAGCCAGAAACGGTAACTTCTGTACCTATAGGTACGGTCGACACCGTAGCCGGCACTGAAGGTTTTTTTACCACCCGACTTCGAGAGGCAGTGACTTCACCTAAAACAGCTGTATCCATAGGCGCAGTAGGTTCACTTACCACAGTGTCAACAGAGACTGCTGCAGCCACCAAGTTCGGATTTGGGGTGGATACCGTGACCGTATTAACTGCCGCTAAGCTGGTTTTTTTACGTTTAGGCGACTAAGTTAGTAATTTTTTATTATTAAATTGGGCACAAACGGAATTGAACCCCTGATTGAGCTGTTTAAAAGCACCAGAGAGATTCAAAAGGCTGTCTCGAGTCTGCTTCATAAAGCCGCTCATCTCAACAACCATTTCCTTGCAGGATCCACATGACCACATGAGTCCAGAATTCTGATCAATGAAGTCTTTGACTCTACCAGTAAATCCTGCGCATTTAACGTGCATCATCGACTCGCAGAGCCAGCAGAAAATAAAAGGGTCTTTAGTTGAAGACGAAAGAGTACAATGTTTCTTAGAGCAGACAAGAGCCATTTTAAGGAAATTAAATAAAATAAAATAATATATGAAAAATACCTCAAGTAAATTTGGCACTGGGATCAAATTCCAAAACCACAAAGGCACAAAACACGAAAAAAATAAGAGCGCGAGATCGCGTAATAATTTAAATGTAAGAGAGCACGAGAGAAAAAATCTTCTATCGATTGAGCGTTGCTTGTGGGACACTGACAACTTTACGCAGGAACAGTTACAATGTAAAGCAAGCAAGAGAGAGAGAGAGAGAGAGAGACAAGAGAATAGCACACCAAAAGTCTACCAGAAATTTGGCAGGTTCAGAGAGAGTTTAAGTTACAGTTGTAATATAGAGCGGGAGAGAGAGTGAGAATCAAAGAGTTTTAGCAAGTTTAGTGAGAATAAGAATTACACTAACAAAGCTAGGAGATTAAACAAATCTAATTTAAATGTTAAAATAACTATAATCACTGGGAGATCTAGTAAAAAACGCAAAACACACTAACCCAGCGGTTAGACTAAGCTTTGTTAATAAACAAACACAAAACACTCGCAAAAAATCATAGAATAGACAAAAATTCAGAGCACAAGAGTAAACACAACCGTTCACAAGCGACGCTAAATCGATTTGCCTAATATTCGTGATCAGGATCACTAGCCGAGTCGATCTAGCCATGTCCGTCGGTCCGCATGAACGCTGAGATCTCGGAAACTATACAAGCTACAATACTGGGGTTAGGCATGCAGATTCCTGAGATTCCTGCGCAGCGCAAGTTTATTTCAGCAGAGTGCCACGCCCACTCTAACGCCCACAAACCGCCCAAAACTGTGGCTTCTACAGTTTTGCTGCTAGAATAAAAAATTTTAAGTGAAATGTATTGCTTTTATCAACACCTATCGATTGATCCAAAAAAGAAGTTCGCCACGCCCACTCTAACGCCCACAAGCCGCCCAAGCCTGTGGCGCCCACAATTTTCAGGCTACATAAAAACTTTTAACTGAAATATATTGGTCTCGTCAATACCTATCGATTGATCAAAAAAACGCCACGCCCACTCTAACGCCCACAAACCGCCCAAAACTGTGGCGCACACAATTTTCATGCTAGATAAAAAATTTTAACTGAAATGTAATGGTGTCTTCAATACCTATCGATTGACCCACGCCCACCCTAACGCCCATAAACCGCCCACAAACTTCAAAAATCGTAAGTATGAACGTGAATATCTCGGAAACTATCAAAGATAGAGGATTGGGATTTCAGATATAGATTCCGTAGCTTTATACGCAGCGCAAGTTTTTTAGGCGAATATGCCACGCCCACTCTAACGCCCACAACGCTTAAATCTATCTACCGCCGGCAGGTGGCGCATTTCAATATCGCTTTGCTGCTTGCATATCTCCATTTCCCTTTGGTCCCATTAGCTGAGTAACGGGTATCTGACAGTCGAGGTACTCGACTACAGCGTTCTTCCTTGTTTTTACTACTACTATTAAAGTAATTAATAAATAATTTATTAATAGAATTGTAATAAAATTAGTAGAAAAATTAGATAATTTATTTAATGATAAAGAATTTTCTATAAAATATGAACTTATTTTAATAATAGATTCAATTTCGTTGTTTATTAAAAATAATGAGATAGAAGTTTTGTCAATAATAAAAGATAAAATTAATATAAGAAATAAAATAAATACAGAAAATAAAGTAAGTTTGATAGATAAATTAAATATTTCATTGGAAGCCAATGATGTTACATAAACAAATAAAACAAGTATACCCCCTAAAAAAAGTACTCCCGAAGTACCTAGAACATCGGCTGGATTCTCACTCTTCATTAGGTTGGAACCCGCTCATTGAAAATATGTTCTCTACATATTCGCCGCTGGAGTTAAACCAACATCGGATGCTGCTGTCTTCAGATTCTGATACTAATGAGCTCAGCGCGTCTTTTGGGATAGCGCTCTCTTTTATGAGTAGTCGGATAATAAAAGATAAAATTAATATAAGAAATAAAATTAAGATTCTCACTCTTCATTAGGTTGGAACCCGCTCATTGAAAATATGTTCTCGCTGAAGTTCGCCGCTGAAGTTAAACCAACATCGAATGCTGCTATCTTCAGATTCTGATACTAATGAGCTCAGCGCGTCTTTTGGGATAGCGCTCTCTTTTATGAGTAGTCGGATACACTCTTCACCGCCTGTTTCTATTGATGCAATTTCTTCTACGCTCTTTGGATGGCCGTCACAGAACAGGCATGCGTCCCTAAGAAAATCATTTACATATTCCCAATTCGTCTGCACTATTATTCCATGGAATGAATGCCTGCAGTAAACTCAAACAGCCATCATTCAGGAAATAATGGCCTTAAAATACACTTTCAAAATATATCCGCCATGAGAACTAAAACGCAGACTGTCTTTATGAATACTTCTAACAGTTACTATGACATACTCATATGACGTCTCATACTGGTTGAGACTTGGCTAAATTCTAACTTTAGTTCGAATGAATTCTTCGATCCTAAATTATTCCAAGTTTTTCGTAAAGATAGAGACTTCGGCAGAATGCAGTGCGAGAGAGGAGGTGGTGTCATCGTGGCTGTTAGCCGAAAATTCTATTGCAATGTAATTCGACTCCTTATCGATGACTCCCTTCTGGACCAATTGGCGGTGACGGTGTCTGGCTCATCGGGGAAGATATCGATTGTGGCTTCCTATGTTCCACTTGGCAGTGATTCTGGGCTTTACCATGCTCACTTAGACAACATCTTTAACATCCTTGCCAGCTTGGAGGACTCTAATGGCATATGTGTGGCAGGAGACTTCAACCTCAGCTCTGTTTTCTGGACGTGGGACCCACAAGCATCTGCTATGGTGCCCGGAACTGTTCATCATTCACATGAAATAATTGTCATTGATGACTGTTTTAGTATGGGCCTCACCCAAATTAATAATGTTTTCAATGATTTGCATAAGCTTCTTGATTTAATCTTCATTAATTCTATTGTTCACTCTAACGTAACTCTGGCTGAATTTACGATTTCAAATAGTGTTGTACATCATGAACCCTTGTGCTTAAACATCAAATTTTACAGCTTTCTGCCATTCAATAATTTTAATCGTAGATATAAATGAAGTCCTTCCCAAGGGGCCACGCATGTCCCTGGGAAGGACCAACTTATACCTAGCCATTCCAATAGATTGGTGTCGTCTTGAAGTATTCTCCCTCGAGTGATTTTGAGCTAGTTCCTCCCAGTAAATACTTAGACCTTTCGTTCAACGTTATAATTTTCTTTATTTAATAATGTTAAGCTATCCAGTTAAGTCTGCTTGCCGGCCCAATTACTTCTGTCTTCCGATCGCTGCTCCGACAAACGCCAGAGCTCTGTGAGTGACCGTCCCGGCGTCGACGTCGGCGTCAGCGTCAGCGGCCGGCTGAAGTTTTGCCGACCTTGCAGTTCTCACCGTGCTCCACTTGCACAGTGCGGTCAGCGCTCCCATGCAGGCCAGTGGATGTCGCTGTGCTGAATCGGCACGGGGTGCGGGGGGCAGGTAGGTCGGTGCCCGGCCGGCGCATGTTGCCGTGCTGAGTCGGCATCGCGGCGGGGGGAAGGTGAAGTCGGCCGTTCAGCCCTCTCCTATTTATTAGACGGGCTGCCAGCCCTCTGTTGTTAACTTATATAATCGATCCCTCTAGTTTGAGTTCCCTAAGGGAGTGCCTGCTATCCTTAAATTGGGGTGCCTTGCTATCGAACCCTTGCATAGAAACTAATTATAAAACCTTTCTTTCAACGATTAGAAATACTCTTCACAGCATAGTCCGTTCCAAGATACGGGGTTCCCACAGGCTTTCTTGGTATACTAAGGGACTGCAAAAAATCAAAAACCTTAAGAACAAATACTACAAAAAAATTTTTAAAACACATAACCTGGCCGATGGTAAAAGATATGAGTTTCTTAATAAATTTGTATACAGCCAATACATTTGTGAAGTTGAGCATAGCTTGAAGGCCAAGCCTAACGCGTTTTGGCGCTTTGTCAACTCAAAAAAATCACACTCGTCTATACCTTCAACCATGTCGTATGGTGATGTTTTTGCTTCCACTGGGGCCGATATCGCAAATTTGTTTGCTGCCTTTTTTCCTCGAACATGGAACCTTCCGATGATTGGTATGTCCTGGAAACTTTAAATTCAATTGCAGAAATTTGCAACATTGGAAGCGTGGACATATCGTATGATGACATTTCTGAAGCAATTAGTTATTTTGATGATTCCCCAAGACTAGACTTTGATGGAATTTCTTCATTCTTCCTTCTGTTCTGTTCTCTTCTTCCTTGTTTCAAGGAAGATTCCCAATTAGATGGAAAATTTCTAGAGTCACGCCGGTCCATAAAAGAGGACGTAAATTTGATATTTCTAACTATAGGCCAATTTCTAAGATGAGCAGCATAGCTTAATTGTTCGAAAGAATAATTTTCAAAAAATTAACTTTCTTAATATGGTCTTACATCGAACCTAATCAACATGGTTTCATGCCCGGTCGATCTACGACGACCAACTTGGCTGTCTTTACCAATCATTGTATAAATGCATTTGAGGATCATTTGCAGATGGACACGACTTACGCAGATTTTACCAAAGATTTTGACAAGGTTTGTCACTCTGCCCTAAACGCTAAACTTTCCAAACTTGGCTTTCACTCCTCTTTTCTTAACTGGATAGCATCGTATTTGTATAACCGACGCTATCATGTTCAAGTAGGATGTGCATTATTCCATCCTTATAAAGCGACATCTGGACTTGCTCAGGGTAGCTCCCTTGGCCCTTTACATTTCATTATTTTTATAAATGACATTTGTGCCTGTATCCATTTTTCTAGCTTCCTTTTATATGCGGATGACCTAAGGATTTATAGGAGTGTCAGACCTAGATAGTATCGGTAGTTGGTGTTTCAAGAATAGTTTGCCTTTAAGCCTTAACAAATGCCACATCGTTCGTTATGCGAAACGTACTGTAACCATTCCATCCACTTATCACATCAATAAGCACCACCTCTGTTTTGAATGAAATAGTTGATCTGGGGGTATTATTTGATGACAAATTTCTGTTTAATGAGCACCTGAACTTTATATTACCATAGGCTTATGCAATGTTCGGCTTTGTTAAGCGAAACGCTTTATTATTCAAAGATCCGTATTCCAGATTGTCTGTATACTCTGCCCTTGTCCGTTGAAAATGCTTCCTTCATTTGGAATCCCTCGGGAAGTGTCCAGATCAATAGGATTGAGAGGTTGCAGAAAAAGTTTTTGAAGTTTGCATTGCAATCCTTGCATTTTACTGAACCGGCACCGCCCTATGATAGTCAGTGTTCCCTAATTCACACTTGTTCCTTGAAGGATCGCCGTGCAACTGCTGGCCTTCTCATTTTGAACGATCTGCTAGTAGGAAACATTGATTGTCCTTGCCTGTTGGGATGCATCAATTTTAATGTTCCTGCCAGGAATCTCCGTACCATGGTTCCATTCCTGGACCATGCTGTCAGGACAAATTATGCACGCAATGAGCCACTACTAAGGGCTCTTAGATTGTTTAATTCCCTGCCTTCTAGAATTAGATTCAGCTAGGGGCTGCTAAGACAAACCCTCAGGGAATATTTTTTAAATAATTTTCAATAATAGATTAAAGGCAATCATATGTAGCCATATTAGGATTTATCCATTGGCGATAAGTAAATAAATACAAAAACAAACAAATAAATTTAAAATAAAATATATTAGTATCAAAAACTTTTAGTTATTAAGCCTGAAATTAAACAAACAAAAATAGTTTGCAATAATAAAGTTGAACCTAAAGCTAATGGGTGGATTGTATTTAAAAAATAATAGAAGTAGTAATAATTAAAAAATATATTGTTAATTGAATAATTTCAAGAGGTAGAGTATTTAAAATATTAATTTTGGGGATTAATGAAAAAGAAATTTCTTTCCTCTTGAAGTTTTAAAAGAAAAAATCTTATTTTTGATTTACAAGACCAATGTTTTTATTAAACTATTAAAACTAATGATTATAATTTTATATTGAAGTTTACCTATCATTTTATTTATTTTAGGTTTATTTTGTTTTGTTTCTAATCAAAGTCATTTATTTTCAATACTTTTAAGTTTAGAATTTATTGTTTTAATATTAACTTTCATATTATTTATTTATTTAAATATATTAAACTATGAAAATTATTTTAGAATAATATTTTTAACATTTAGAGTGTGTGAAGGGCTTATCTATTTTAGTTTCTATAATTCGTACACATGTTAATGATTATTTTCAATCTTTTAGAATTATATGATATGTTAAAAATTATTATACGCGTTACTCGTAGAGTAAAAGGGTATACTAGATTCGTCGGAAAGTATGTAATTTTAATTTTTATTTATTAATTTATATAATATATAATTATCGCGCTAGTCACATTGAGTTGATATTTTATATTATTATTATTTTTAAATTATTAAAACTATTTCTCTCGCTCTCCTAATTAATATTAATGACTAACATACAATTTTCGTAGTTTCTTAGTTACTATTATTATTGTTTTTAATATATATATATATATAATATATATATTATATATATATATTATATATATATATTTTTTTATTTTTATTTTATTTTAAAAGATCTTTAACTTTATTGTAAAATTGAGTTGCGCTCCTAATTGTTTTGTATTGGTGCGGTAGATTGTTCCATAACCGGATACCATCTATGAAAAATTGCTTTTTCGAACACAGTGTTTGTACTCGAGGGCATATGTAATTTTTGGTTCTTACAGATGTGGCTGGGGTAAGTTTATTGAAAAGATATTTTGGTTCTCCACTCGTCACTATTTTGTGAAAGAAGATTAAAATTCTGAGATCGATTCAGGAGGTCAAGTTAAGGTCAAGTATTTTATATGTCAGGTCTGATACATGGTCAAAACGTCTTAAGTTAAACACATAACGGACAATTGAATTAAAAGCTACAGTTAATGTGCGCAAATCCCGCGCATCACAATTTCCAAAAATTTCTATGCCGTAAAAGAGAGTGGGCAGCTGGATAACTTTGGCGATTAATAGTCTAACTTCCTCAGTTAGGAACGATTTGGAGAATGAAAATTTGTTTTCAGAAGAGCATATGTACGCCATGTCGCTTTGACTATATGGTTGCTCCATGATAAGGTATTGTTAAATGTTATCCCTAGATTAACTGCATTCACTTCATAGCTTATCGGCGTATGGTTTATATAAAATTTTTGGAGTGAAAGTGTTGAAAGTTGCTTTTTATCAATTACCAAGTACTTAGATTTTTTAGGATTTATACCCAAGCCATTTTCCTTTGCCCATTTTTTAATTAGCCACAACATTTTATTACTTATACGGACACAGTCATGTATTTCAGTATTTACGGGTCCACTAACATATATTTGGACATCATCAGCATATAAATGTACTTCACACTCAGACAGGATACTAGGGAGATCATTGACATATATAGAAAACAATAAAGGGCCTAGCACAGATCCCTGTGGCACTCCCCTGGATAAGTTCCGGAGAGAAGAAACTTGCGTTCCAGAGACGACTGCTTGAAACCTATTCGTTAAGTACGACCTAATAAGCTTCGTCGCATTAGTTGAGAAATTAAACATATTCCTAAGCTTGGTACAGAGAATGTTATGATTCACAGAATCAAAAGCCTTGCTGTGGTCAAGGAGCGTCAAAAACGTTACGCAGTTACTGTCCAGTTCTTGTCATATATCCTCAACAATGTTAGTGATTGTAGTAATACAACTCCTTTTCTTACGGAATCCAGATTGTTTTTCGTCAAGTAGAGAATTATTAGCTAAGTATAGTTGAATCTTCGGCCAAAGAGCTACGGGGATGGCTCTGAGGGCGCCGAGCTGAAGGCTACCGAACGGGTCGCAGGTTGCGGATAGCGAGCGCCCTGGTTCTCCAGGGTAGCTACGAATAAGCGTGGAAGTTGGACACGGCCCGGCTACCGCCAAGCCCCCAACACGAAGCGCAAATAAGTAGCCCCGGGCAGTCAGCGGGTATCTGCGCCGTAGCAGTACCGACGTCGCGCTTGTGCTGCCGCCTCCGACAAATAGCTCACACATACCCCTTCCCACACTCTTTGAACCTACCTCTTCCCTACCCACACAACTCATCTCACCCAGGGCTGGACTAAGATGTCACTCGTACCTTGCCGAGAGTCAATCTGGCTGGGAGCCCGAGTCATCAAATAACTCAGTCACAAACGGTGAGCTCAGGCAAGTGGCGACCGCCTGTTCTAAGTCAGCCTTACCCGGGTACGGCGGATCTCTGCCCGGGTGGACCTGTCCTTTCTCCGCAGCTCGAGGGATTCAACATGGAGAACTTAACTAATAAAAAACAAAAAGACTGCACCAGACAAGAGCCCGACACTCTTAAAAAGTCGGAAGTCGTAACCAACGACGATAGAAAGAGCAAGATCACGGCTCCGACCACCCCAGTCCATGTGACGTCTACCCCTGCCAAGGCCAGCGAACAACGCAGCCGGCTAAGCCCAACTCGCCATAGCGACAAGCCCAAGCCTCCCACCAGCGTAGGTGTGGCTAACCAGCCACTCCAACCTGAGGGGAGCGCTAAAGCCGGTCTCGTGGTGAGTACCAGGGCAAAGGAGTTTAAGAGGATACCACCTAACCAGGCAGGACCTCTTGAACGAAACAAAGTTTTTAGGATCCTTAAACGGCTGGCGACCAATCCAACACGTGAGGATCAGACGTCAAAATTGGATAACCTGAAAATCCAAGAGGACATAGCCTGGGAAAGGCAGTAATCCCAGACTTCGACATCGCAATGACTACCAGCAACAGCAACAAGCGAGAGAGGTCGATGGAGTCAGCTCAACCAGCGAGCAAGAAGGCTAAGGTAACCAGCCGCGGCACATGGTCGAGATCCTTTGCGGAAGTGGTAAAGGATCGGAAGATCATTGGTGTCATCGACCAGAGCGATGAAGGCGGTAGGATCCCAAGAAACCAATGGGGTCTAGTTAGACGGGCCCTTGCGTCAGTGGTCTTGATAGTGCTGGACGAAAACCCAGGCCCGCCACCCGATTGCACAGATGCAGGGTGGTACCAGGGCATTGTTAAGTTGATCGCCTGCGAAGACGAGAGATCGGCAGCACTCTACAAGGCTGCAATTAACAAGGTCGCTTAGGTCTACCCCGGGGCCAAGCTGGCAGTTTGCGAGGCTGCAGACATCCCGTCTCGACCGAGAGCGAGGGTGTGGCTGCCGTCGGAACCATCGGAACCGGAGGCTATAATCAGCCTGCTGACCAGGTTCAACCCGAAACTTCCAACAGACGGTTGGAAGGTGGTCAAGGTGGAGAAAACCGAGCGCGTCACCATGAACGTGGTTGTCCTCCTAAACCAGGCCTGCTTGGAACCCCTCGCAGCCCAACAACACCGGGTGAACTACGGGTTCGATAAGGTGCAGCTACGAATCTACGACACCGATAAGTTAGCGGCAGACATCCTGGCTGCCTGTGCGTCGTGCGAACCCCCGAGCGACGACGAACTAGAACATGAAGAGGCCACCCTCACCGGCTACGTGTCAACCGACTCGGAGCTGACAGAGAGCCTGAAGCAGCTGTGCACCCAGGACACAACCAGACCAGGGCGCTCTGTTCTCCAGGACATAGCGGAGGAAGCGGAGGGTACCCAGACCAACCCCAGTCCCAAAGATGGTGCAGTTTCTGCAAATTAATCTGCACCACAGCAAGGCAGCATCCGCTGCCCTCCTCACCCGCCTGGCAACAGGTAACATAGACGTAGTCCTCATTTAAGAGCCATGGTAACAACATCTGTGGCTTATCAACCCCCCTATACAAGCTATTTTACACCAAGGACAAGGGTAAAACCAGAACCTGCATTCTTACAAAGACACACTTTAATACATTTCTTATTCCACAGTTTAGCGAAGGCGACCTCACCACGGTCAGACTGGAGCTAAAAGAACACACTCATCACACCATACAATTATTCTAACTGGCTCACGACTACGAAGGGCCACTACCAAACACCACTACAAAACAACTCATACGCACTTACTCATCTAAGGAACTCATCCTGGGTGGGGACGCTAACTCAAATTACACACAATGGGGAAGTAAAAACACCAACGAAAGGGGTGAGTTACTCTAAGACTATCTCCTTCAATCAAATCTATTCATCTGCAACAAGGGTAATGACCCAACTTTCATCACTAGAAATAGGAGGGAAGTACTAGACATTACACTAATATCTGATCCCCTACTTAACCAGCTAGAAGCGTGGAAGGTGGGGATCGAACACTCATTCTCAGACCACCGATACACAGAATTTACAATAAGTCTAGACTGTCCTCCCGCCGAGAATATCACTAATCTAAGATTAACCAACTGGGGATACTACAAAAATCTCCTCAACAGGAACCTACACGCTCCTCCTACACACATACACAACCGTGAAGAAATAGATAACCTAGTTAACACTTTTACTGATATCTGCGGTGAGGCCTTAAAAAGGGCTTGCCCAAGCAGAACAGTCAAAACAAAGCACAAACCCCCTTGGTGGAACGCAACCCTGGCAAACCTTAAAAGAGAGTGTAGAACTTACTTCAATAGAGCTAAATACAACAATAGCGAATCCTCCTGGAATTTATATCATACAAAACTAAGCCTATACAAAAAGGAAGTTAGAATATCAAAATGAAGAGCTTGGGCTAACTTCTGCAGTAGCATAGAATCTACTGCAGAGACATCCAGACTCAGAAAAATTCTAGCAAAAGCTCCAGCAACCATTGGCTATCTAAAAACCAATGCTGACAGCTGGACGGAAAACAATCAGGAAACCCTTGAACTACTGTTAGAGACCTACTTCCCTAAGAACACACATGTAGTGGAGGACCTCCACATAGAGGAGAACTTAGACGACCAGAGTATTGACAACATTTCAAACCCTGGCATCATTCAGTGGGCTGTCAACTCTTTTAAGCCCTTCAAATCACCTGCCCCAGATGGGTTCTTCCCGGCCCAGCTACAACGGACACTAGATATGTCCCTACCCTGGCTGACAGCCATCTTCCACGGCTGCCTTGCTCTAAACCATATTCCAACAAGGTGGCTGGACGTTAAGGTAATTGTTATACCGAAAGCCGGCAAGCCCTCCCACACCAACCCAAAGGACTTCCGCTCGATTAGTCTCTCTTCCTTCTTGTTGAAGACCCTGGAAAGGGTAATTGACACCCATGTCAGGCTAACCATCGACCGAAGCCTACTCTCTGACGCACTGCACGCGTACCGTAAGGGCAGATCAACAGATACCGCCCTCCATTCTCTAGTGTCCACTATAGTGAGAGGTTTCCACAATAAGGAATACTCTCTGGCAGCGTTTCTAGACATAGAAGGCGCCTTTAACAACGTCACCCCAACGGCGATTACTGGTGCTCTGACTGAACTGGGCATTGAGCGGCCCATAGTGGGACACATACACACCACACTAACCAGCAGAGTAGTGTACTCCACTATGGGATCGGCCCACTCGACCAGGAACGTCAGCAGAGGAACCCCACAAGGGGGCGTACTCTCACCTCTTCTATGGGTTTTAGTGGTCAACAAACTGCTATCACTTCTAGAAGAGGCGGGCACAAAAGTGGTAGCCTACGCGGATGACGTGGTTATCCTACTGCAGGGCAAATTCCCACAAACCCTTTGCAATCTAATGGAGACAGCCCGATCCACCCTCTCCCGGCGGACGGCTGGCTGTGGACTGGGAGTTAACCCAGAAAAGACCGAACTAGTTCTCTTTACAAGGAAGTATAAGGTACCAACTCTAGTTCCCCCAAAACTACACCAAAAGCGCCTAATCTTTAGCAACCAAGCAAAGTACCTAGGTGTCATCCTTGACAAAAAGCTCCTCTGGACAGATAACATCCTACATCGCACACGCAAAGCGGCCATAGCCCTCTTCGCTTGTAAAAAAGCAATAGGGAGGAAGTGGGGTTTCTCCCCCATGATAGTTCACTGGCTATATACTGCAATAGTCAGGCCCATTCTCCTCTACGGAAACATCGTTTGGTGGCCTTCTCTAGATAAGAACTGCAACCTCCGGATCCTTCACAAGATCCAAAGAAGCCCAGAGCTCTGCATCAGTGGGGCGCTTCGCACTACCGCCACTGAGGCACTAAACAGAATTCTCGATCTCCAACCCCTGGACCTACTTGCCAATAGCTGGGCATCTGCAACAGCGCTGAGGCTCCGTGAAGCAGCGGCATGGACAACAGGTTCCACGGGTCACTCCAATATCCGATCAAAGCATTCACCCCTACCAAGTAATACAGACTACGTCCCACCCATAGTCAACTTTGAAAGAAGATACAAGATCTATATACCCACCCGTACAGACTGGGACAACCTCCCACATCAATTCGTTAACGCCGTCAACATATACACGGACGGCTCCAAGCCTAACTCCCAAACAGGTGGGGGAGTCTTTTCCCCCGAACTAGACATAAAAGTCTTATTCCGCCTACCAGACCACTGTAGTGTTTTCCAAGCGGAACTCATGGCAATTCAGGAAGCCATATCCCACCTGGATACATGAGAACATCACGACATAGACATTTTCATCTTTTCGGATAGTCAAGCAGCCCTCAGGGCCCTCGACTCCTACACAACAAACTCAAAAACTATCTCTGAATGTCGCAAATCTCTGAACGAGATGGCCACTCTTCTAAGAATCAACCTCATCTGGGTGCGTGGACACCAAAATATTGAGGGAAACTGCATAGCAGACGAGCTGGCAAGGCAAGGGACAACCGCCGACATCCTTCGCGATAACGACACGGTGGGTATGCCCATGGCTACATGCAAGCTGCACCTCAGGCAGAGACTGTACACCCTCTCCAACAACAGATGGAACGCAATCTCAACATGCCACTATTCTAGACTCACGTGGCCAAATCACAACTCGAAAAGAACTAAAACTCTCCTACAATGTAATAGGGAAGACATCTCCATTCTCCTAATTCTCTCTCTCTTCTAGGGACTCATGCGCACAGGCTGGGACACAGTAACCACGACTTCTGCCGCATCTGCAAGCAGATAGACGAAATGGAGAGCATTGAACACCTCCTATGCTTCTGCCCAGCGCATAGCCTAAAGCGCTTTCCAACTTTAGGGAGCTTCACACTGCCGAACCTTGCGGCCATTCAGAACAAAATGAACAAACTATTTCGTGAAAACAAATAACCCATAAGATAGGGAAAAGGAGCTGCACAGAGATCACGTAGTATCACAAGGGGCCCAGTGTGGCCTAAGTGGGGGGATTAGTTATCTAATCTAAAACCACACCTACCTAACCCTTAAGATCTATGAGTTAGAAAATTTATAGATGCCAACATATAATCTAGAGAGCTCACCATTAATACATTGCTCTAATCATCGGAATCATCCGATCCACCAGAAGTCGACCCAGTACAGGTAGAAGAATCTGAATTTCATAGCCCAGAAGTAGAAGAGAAAGACTTAATTATCCTTAAAATTCCTTCTGTACTTTTTCAATCTGAATTATCAGATCAGGAACCAGCTGATTCCGATGGCGAAATTTAGCAACATCAAATAATAATAATGACAGAAGATATTGTTGCCCAACGGGCATACATTAAGGATATAGCAAATGCTTTCCCAGAATGCAACGGACAAAAACTCCACATTCACCGATTTATCACAGCCTTGAAATTAGTAAACATAACCAAAAGCACATTTAAAGAGATAACTTTTGAAGTCATAAAACCAAAATATAGTAGACTCAACTTTGTAAAAAGTGCAAGATGAGTCCACTATAAACGGAATTTAAAAAAAATGACAAGACACCATTATCGGCGAAACATCCAAGGTAGTCAAAGCAAAAATGGCAAAAACTACTCAAAAGGAAGAAACGGCCGAAAAGTGCACAACTGAAAATGACAATTTACGATAGCTACTTGCAATGCAGTACTAAAATGTCGGGCAATGGCAACTCAATACTATTTGCCAGAAAAGGACAAGGCTATAGAGGTAACAACTACAGAGGTAACTACCGTACCAAAATAATGGGTATTACCAAAATAACGGCTACAACCGAAAAAGCGGTTAAAACCAAAATAATGGTTATAATCGAAACTATAATAGCCAGAACAATAACTACAAGTATAATTGAGGTCGTTGAAATTATAGAGGAAACACTAATGTCCGCCTTACCAAGACAGTTTCGGGAAACTCGCAGACACCTTTAGATACGAGAAAAAATACCCAAGGCTTATACAATGAACCTCAATCTCAACATTTACGTACCACTTATTAATTCAGAAACACGGAAGCAAGCAGCTTACGTTTCTTGTGGATAAGGGACCAAATATTTCGCTTTTAAAAGAAAATTCACTGTCGCTGGGGGACCTAAAGCTTCACTGCCAGCAGTACCCATAGGTACCAAAAGCATTGGAGGAGTCCCTGTTTCTGCTAGTCAGCCTAAGGGGTCAAACACTACGCAGCTTTCTGTGCCTACAGGTGAAGTTAGTTCTATAGGAGTCCCTAGTCTCGATAATCAGACGAACGATGTTCAGATTGCTGGTGGTGGATGGTTGTTCCATATAGGAAGCAATTATTTGTGTCTCGTTTAACACCTGAAACCAAATCTGCAGATGCTTTGGAATTTATACACCAGGAATTCCCATCTCCCGGAGATATCAGAGTTCTGTCCAAAAATTTTAATACGTATAGAACTCTCTCGCTCTCCTCGTAGGGGGGTGGTGTGTTAATTGCCGTTACCTCTACTTTAACATCCCAATGACATAGAATTCGTTGGTGTTAAAGTTTCTTTGAAATATTCTTTTATTTATGTAACTTGTTCTTATATTCCACCTGGTTCCTTCCACAGACTTACTTGTCTCTATCCCTTTATCTGTCCATGACTTCGTTGACGGTCTGTTAGAATTATCATTGCAGCAAGTAGGCTTTATGCGTAATTCACGGTATCAAGAATTGACCCACTATGTGTGCCAGAAGACCGGTATCATCCCACATTAGAACTTACAATTTGCCTTCCCTGCGTTGATACCCTCTCTTCTTTACTTTCTCCTACTAAAAGTAGATGCTTTCGTAAATGTGACTTTAATAAGCTCAACAACATGATTTCACAATATAACTGGACAAATTTATATTATTGCTAAGTAAGAGAGGCCTCCTTGGCTTACCAATGAGTTGCAAAGACTTAGAAACCTTAAAACAAACGTCTACCAAAGTACAAAGAGTCGGGTAGGCCGTCCGATTTTTCCAGATATGTGGTACTCGTACTCGTACTAATTTTAATGTACTTAACAGTTATTGCTCTTCCATGTATTTGAACCGATGTAAATTTGAATTTTCAAAGGATCTGAGGCAACGCTAAGCGAAAGTCTTCAGCATTATCTTTATCAGTACGATTAAACTCTATTGAGGGATCTACGGATCCCGAAATTGCAGATTTATTTGCTGAATTCTTCCAATCTTCTTAAAGTTCTGTCTCTTGGTCTAATTCTAGCTACCCTAATCACTTAAACAGGGCAAATTGTATTTTTTCTCCCGTATTCACCGAAAGTTCTTTCTTAAGTAATTTAGGAATTATAACGCCAACTTATTTTCCGGGGCCAGATGGACTCCCTGGGTGTGTGCCTAAGTTAAGTAACACCCATTCTTTAAATTTTTTCATTTGTCTAGCTTATCATCTGTTTTTTCTACTATCTGGAAATATTATTTTATAGTCGAGTACCTCGACTATCAGATACCCGTTACTCAGCTAAATCAGCAAATCGAGATTTAAAAACGCCACCTACCGGCGGTAGACAGATTTAAGCGTTATGGGCGTTAGAGTGGGCGTTGAAAAATTTGACGAGACCAATACATTTCAGTTAAATTTTTGTATCTAGCATGAAAACTGTAGCCGTCACAGGTTTGGGCGGTTTGTGGGCGTAAGAGTGGGCGTGGCACATTGCTGAAACAAACTTGCGCTGCGTAAGAAGCTCAGGAATCTGCACGCCAAATCTCAATAGCCTAGCTCCCATAGTTTCCGAGATCTCAGCGTTCATCCGGACGGACAGACAGACGGACAGACGGACATGGCTAGATCGACTCGGCTAGTGATCCTGATCAAGAATATATATACTTTGTGGGGTCGGAAACGCTTCCTTCTGCCTGTTACATACTTTCCGACGAATCTAGTATACCCTTTTACTCTACGAGTAACGGGTATAATAATATACAAGAAGAGATGAAAATATTAATCGATTTGTTATATTAGTATTAATTTTTTTTTTTTATCTATAATATTATTAATTATAAGTCCTAATTAATTAGAATTTTATTAGGTTGGGATGGTTTAGGATGCTCCTACTCCTGTTCCTGCTTTAGTATATTCTTCTACTTTAGTAACAGCTGGGGTTTATTTATTAATTCGATTTAATATTGTTTTCGGTTTTCGGTTTAGTAATAAGAATTTTATCAATAGGATTTTATAAATTAGCTTTATTTCATTTATTAACACACGCCTTATTTAGGGAACTATTTATTTATTTATTTATTCTCAGGCTAAAAGGCAATTGAGAAATTACCTATAGCCTATGCTTTTCATTGTAGCTATAGCTACTGTGGCCTTAAGCTACGTTTGTTATATACAATTTACATTTTTACATATAGACTATGTCTAGGTTTTAAATTACATGGTATAATTTTATTGCCTTTAAGAAATTCATGGAAGCTATGATATTGGGGGTGTTGGGGGTAAGGAGTTCTGACGGGTTTGAGGGTAGGAATTTGTTTCTTTCTGATAAAAAGAGAGGACATTCTAGGAGAATGTGCTTGATGGTGATCGATGTGTTGCAGCGCTCACGTTGCGGTGCTGCTTGTTTGTTTATTATGTGTTCGTGCGTGAGCTTGGAGTGTCCCAGCCTTAGTCTTGAAAACTTAATCAAGTCTTGGCGATTAATATCGTTTGCTTTAATGTTGTAATTTCTTAGAGATAGTTTGTTGGGGTTTATAAGTTTATAGTGGTCTGAAGTATTTTCCCATAGAGATGCGAATTGTTTTTTGAATTTCTGTTTGATAAATAATTGTGTGTCCTTGTAGTTGTAATTGTTTTCGTAGAGGTGTGGAAATAAGTGAGCTTCCTTGGCAGCTGCGTCAGCTGTGTCGTTTCCAGTTATGTTTGTGTGTCCTGGGATCCACAATAATTTTATGTACGACTGATGGCTGTTGAGAATATCTCTGATTCGAGCGGTGTAGAAGGATTGGTTGCTTATGTTGGCTATTGATTGCAGTGACGATAGTGAGTCCGAGCAAATGACGAATCTCTTCTTTTGTGATACAGCGTAATCACACGCTGCATAAATAGCTGCCACTTCTGCGGTGAAGATAGAGCTATGTGCTGGTAGGAGTGCTGTTTTAATGATGCGTGTGTCCGTAGTGATGCTATAAGATACTCCGTGCCCAGATTTGGATCCATCTGTGTATATGAATGCGTAGTTATTGTAGACTTCTTTAAGGGAGAGGAATTTTGTTTGGAAAACAGTTGTAGGAGTGTTCGATTTAGTTGTGTAATGTAGTGTTAAGTCTATTTTATCTTCTGAGAAGGACCATGGTGTATGTTTCTGTTTCCTTAATTTAACTGAAGTGCAGTTTATTCCATTTTCGAGAACGAATTCTGACGCTTTATGTAGGATTGAAGGTATTCTGGGTGTTCTTTTGGCGTTCTTTATCTTTTGGAGGACTGTTTGAAGTGGCGTATTTTTGGCGAATGAGAAAACCTTACAAATCCGCGCAGTGGTCAGCTCAATTCTAATCTCGATAGGTGTAATATCGGATTCAATCAGAAGGTTATTGATTGGAGTTGTGCGTGGTGCTCCAAAAGCAAGTCTTAAAGCTGCATGGTAGATAGTTTTGAGTTTTCTTAGACAAGAGAGTGGGCAATTCCCATAAAATGGGAGACATTAGTCAATCTTGGACATAACAAGAGCGTTTATTGTATTTATTAAAGATCTGGTGTCGCAGTTGTATCTACGATTGCCTAACCATTTAATTAGGTTGAGTCTTTTTGATAGTTCTACTGCCAGAGTGTCTATGTGATCTTTCCACCTGTATCTACTTGATATGGTAAGGCCAAGGATTTTAAGGGAATTAGCTTGGTTAAGAGGGTATGCTTGTGATGTGATTGTAAAATTACACCTATGTTTCCGGCAGATATGCAGATGTTTGCATTTTTGCACAGAGAGTTTCGCTCCTGAGTAGTCACACCAGCTTAATATGTCTGTGAATAGGCTGTTTATAGACATTGTGTTTACATTTTTATGAATTTTCTTCAGTATAGTGAAGTCGTCTGCATAGGAAAAGAATTTGAATCCCCTATGGACTTCAATGGTGCGGCATAGTTTGTTGTACGATATTAAAAAGAGAATTACGGACAGTGGATAACCTTGAGGGATCCCATTGTACAGTGGTCTGTCTTCAGAAAAAGTGTTGCTCACTTTGACTTTTATCTTGCGATTGGTTAGGAAGTTTTTTACGTAATTCAACAATTTTGGTCCGATTCTCCATCTCTGTAACTCGTCTATTATTGCGTGAATTCCTATTTTGTCGTAAGCTTTTTCAAAGTCGAGACTAATAATTGAAATGTGGCTTCTGGTTGATAGGGCTGCGGTAGTCTGGTAGTCTAACAGAGTTAGGCATTCAGATACGGACATGCCCTTTCGAAAACCGAGCTGTCGACTATCGAGGAGTTTGCTATGATTTTGTCTAGCACCTTCGAAAGACAAGGGTTGAGCGATATGGGACGATACGAGGTTACAGATGTTTTAGGAGAATTGGGTTTATGGATCGGTATTATAATACTGTTCTTAAATTGCTGGGGGATGTGGCTGTCTAGGATTTTGTTGTATAAATTTATTAACCGGCTTGTTAATGCGATCAAGACCGGGTGTCTTTCCATTGAGGCTGTTTAGAGCTGCTTTGAACTCAATCAATGTGATTTTAGATTCTATTGAAATTGCTTCCGGTGATGGATTGTGGGATAAATTCATTGAGTAGACTCTGTTCTTATTAGTTTGGAATAAATCGGTAAATTTAGAGTCCGAAGACGATTCTGACCAGTGAGTGACGAGGACTTGGGCTATGGATTCTGAATTTATAATGTTTATAGATGGATCTGAGGGGGATGTTAAGCAATGTATATCATTTCTGGTTTTTCTTCCGCAGAATGTATTGATGTTTGCCCAGACTTTTGAGGGACTTGAATTGGGGTTTATTTCTGCAGTAAACTTTTGCAGAGAGCTGCGTTTTGCTTGTTTCAGTTCTCTTCTAAACAAAGCCTTGTTTTTCTTGAACTGTATGATGTTTTTACTTCTTCTTAGCAAGTACCACGATTGGTTTTTATTGGTTCTAAGTTGTTCGAGGGATGTGTTCAACCAAGGGACGGTTTTCTTATTATTAAATGCTGGGTTTGATTGCGGGATTGCTGTACTTGCGCTTTGATGGGTTATTTTTATAATGTTGGCGGCTTCTTGATTTATTTGGCTGCTTGGTGGCCTTTTGTTGTGAAAAATATCTGTGAGTGATGTGAAGAGGGGCCAGTTTGCGGTTTCAAGTTTGTATCTGGGGATCTTGCAGCTTTTACTGGAATTTTCATTATCAAAAAGATTAATATGGATGGGAAAATGATCACTACCGAAGAGTTCATGATCGGTTTTCCATTTGGTCTGAGTGGCGAGGTTCGGGGTAATTATTGTTAGGTCCACATGTGTCATTGTATGGTGAGTTGAGAAATGGGTTGGGGAGCCATCGTTTAGGGTAATTAGGTTAGATTGTGAAATGTATTTAAAAATCGTACATCCCTTTCTATTATTGTTAGGCGATCCCCAGCTTTGGTGCCAGCTGTTGAAGTCACCTGCTATGATGGTATTTTCATTGGGATTACCATACATATTTTCCAAATTTCGTAGTTCAAAATTCTTGTTTGGGGCAATGTAAGTGGATATGAGTCGAAGCTTTTGTTTGGAGTGAATAATAACTCCTACAGATTCAAAATCGTTGTTGAGATTAACTTGTTCGTTTTGAATTGAGTTGTGGATTAGAATTCCTACTCCACCGTGGGAGTTGTTTGATGTGTTTTTATGTATGAATGTGAAGTTGATAGGGATGGGAATGTTATTAAGGGAATGTAAATGGGTTTCTTGCAGGCAGATGGCTTTTGGGTTATAACATTTAAGTAATAATTGTAGTTGGTCCTAATTGTTTATGTAACCGTTACAGTTCCATTGCAGGATTAATACCATTGTGATTATTTAAATAGTTTTTCTTTTTTTTTCAAATATCTACTTAAAGTTCTTCCTCAGAGCTGTTGTGATTGGCTAGTCTACTTAATTCGTTGGCTAATTTGGTAGTATTTATAGGCCTTGATTTGTCTGATTTATCTTTGGCTTTGAGAGAAGGTTTTGATGTTAGGTTTGTCTTATTATTATTTTGGCTTCTAAGCTTACGGTCGGATTCAGTCATCTTCTTCTTTGGGAGGGTCGTAGTGGAATCTGATGAAATCTCAGTCTCCATTTCTTCAATGACGGTGCGTTTGGACGAAGTGGTGGGTTGGTGATCCATGATGTCGGTGTATGACCTTAACTGACGGTTGGTGCTTGTGCTGGTAGGTGCTTGGGTGCTGGCAGTCTTTTGGGCTTCGCTTACAGTGGTCGTAGGTTGATTGGTGGACGTTATCTTGGAGTACGGAGTAGATTGATGGATGTGGCGCATATTATATATTCTTGTGGCGGTTTTGTGGTCAACTTTTTGTAGGGTTTTTATTGTTGTTATTTCTTTTTGTTTTATAAAGGCGGGGCATGTTTTATCTAGTGGGCTGTGATTGAATTGGTTGTTTATGTCATACTTGCAGTTTATGAAAAACTTAGGTTTGTCGCATTCGGTGTCCTCTGTGGTGTGTGCTTCTGCGGAACAGTTGGAGCAGGTTTTGGGGCTTCTGAAGAATTTGGTCGGGTGTCCAAACTTCAGGCAGTTACGGCATTTCAGTGGGCGTGGAATATGTGGTCGAACTCTAACTCTCTCGTATCCTATCATCAAGGTTTCGGGTAGAGTTGTTGATCCAAAAGTGACGGTTATGAGTCCTGATTCTTGTAGAATATTGTTTTTCATGATACGTATTTTTTCAATGTTGGTTACCTTTTGCGACTTAAGCTCATTTAGTATATCCAATTCATCTATGTTGCGAAGTTCATTAGAGTAGATGACTCCTTTTGAGAAATTTAGAGTTTCATGCTCGGTTACGGAAACAGTGAAGTTGTGGAATTTCGTTAGCTTTAGTAATCTATATGCCTGGTTTGCGCCTTTGGTTTTAATTAATAAGGTTCCGTTTCTATTCTTGTTACAAGACTGCACTTCGCCACCGCAGGTGAAGTCGATGACCTTTTTAATCACGAATGGTGATACTTTTTCAAATGTCTCATTGTCCGTTCTGGTGATCGTGAGAAATTTCGGTTCGAATAGTGCTGTTCTTGTAGACAGAGGGGGGAAGTCTAAGTCCGGTGGTCGATGCATTGTTGTTGTGCCTGGGCTGCCGCCCGCTGCACAAGGCACTTGTGCGCGTTTGTAACGGTTGCGATGTGATTTTTGTTATTGGGTTTTTTTCGAAATTTTCTTTTGAGCACTTATTTGTGTTTACAAAAATTGTTAGAATTTTGTATTTGTAACTGCTGGTACTCGCGGAGTTCTGCTGATAGCACGTCTTTACTCGATGAGGTTTGGGCTGGTACTGTTAGGGCATTATTATTTATATGTGATGGAGCTATTATTCATAATATAAATAATTCTCAAGATATTCGATTAATAGGGGGTTTAAGAATTCATATACCTTTGACTTCTGCTTGATTTAATGTCTCTAATTTAGCTTTATGTGGGATACCTTTTTCAACAGGTTTAACTGTGAGTTATTCTTTTCGGTTAGTTTATTATTCAATAACTGGGGATTTAAATTGTGGAAGTTTAAATATATTGAATGATGAAAGTTGAGTAATACTTCGTGGCATATTAGGTTTATTAATTATAAGAATTATTGGGTGAAGAAATGTTAAATTGATTGATTTTTCCTATTCCTTATATAATTTGTTTACCTATATATTTAAAATTATTTACATTATTTGTTTGTATTTTTTTAGGATAATCAGGTTATTTAATTTCAATAACAAATTTATATTCTTTAATTAAATCTTTATTGAATTATAATTTAGTTACTTTTTTAGGGTCAATATGATTTATACCTTATATCAGAACTTATGGAATAATTTTTTATCCATTAAGTTATGGTCAATTAGTAGTAAAAAGTTTTGATGGAGATTAATTAATCTTTGAACATAGTAAATTAATTTTAGTAATTTATAAAAATAACATATTTGACTATTACAATGAAAATGTAAGGTTTTCATTTAAACTATATAAATAGAAACATAAATGGAATTTAACCATTACAGGAAAAAAGTTAGCAGCTTTTACTTGACAACCATACTTCCTTAACTGGGGTTTATACCCAGTTATATCATTAATAGTAAATTTACCTAAGGTTAGGTCGAAACTAACTGCAATTAATCGCTTCATATTCTATTTGAATGCAAATCAAATGTTATAATTAACTACAACCCTATTTTAATTTGATCAATTGAATATACCTTAATTTCATTCATCCAATCCAATTAATAAAATTAAAATAAAAATAATTGAAGTAATTGTTCAAATTATAATATAAGAGTATTTTAAAATAATAATTATAGGTAGAATTAAAGCGATTTCTACATCAAAAATTAAAAAAATAATATAAATTAAAAAAAAAAATCGGAATGAAAATGGTAATCGAGATGATGACTTTGGGTCAAATCCACACTCAAAAAGAGATCTTTTTTCTCGATCAATAAGTGCTTTTTTTGATACAATTGAAGCTAAAACAAGGAAGAACGCTATAGTCGAGTACCTCGACTATCAGATACCCGTTACTCAGCTAAATGGAGATATGCAAGCAGCAAAGCGAGATTAAAATGCGCCACCTACCGGCGGTATACAGATTTAAGCGTTATGGGCGTTAGAGTGGGCGTGGCAAATTTTTTTTTTGGATCAATAGGTATCGACGAGACCAATACATTTCAGTTAAAATTTTTTATCTAGCATGAAAATTGTGGGCGTCACAGGTTTTTGCGGTTTGTGGGCGTTAAAGTGGGCGTGGCAAACTTTTTTTTTAGTCAATCGATAGGTAATGACGAGACGAATACATTTCAGTTAAAACTTTTTATCTAGCATAAAAATTGTGGGCGTCACAGGTTTTCGCGGTTTGTGGGCGTTAAAGTGGGCGTGGCAAACTTTTTTTTAGGTCAATCGATAGGTATTGATGAGAACATTACATTTCAGTTAAAATTTTTATTCTAGCATCAAAACTGTAGGAGCCACAGTTTTGGGCGGTTTGTGGGCGTTAGAGTGGGCGTGGCAGTCTACTGAAACAAACTTGCGCTGCGTAAGAAGCTCAGGAATCTGCACGCCAAATCTCAATAGCCTAGCTCTCATAGTTTCCGAGATCTCAGCGTTCATCCGGACAGACGGACAGACGGACAGACGGACATGGCTAGATCGACTCGGCTAGTGATCCTGATCAAGAATATATATACTTTATGGGGTCGGAAACGCTTCCTTCTGCCTGTTACATACTTTCCGACGAATCTAGTATACCCTTTTACTCTACGAGTAACGGGTATAAATATAGCAACAGTTGTAATTAGTAAAATTAATGAAGCAATAACAATAAAAGAAAAAATGATCTATATTATTTATTAATAGACCTTATTATTGGAAGTCAAATATACTTTTATACTATACACCTATCCCTCGCTTTGCGTCGGGGATACGTTGCAAAAAAATACGACGCAAATTGAAACGACGCAAAGTGAATTAGGATTTTCTATAGCAAATCATGTTAAGTTCGAAGATGGGTTCCAGGGTTACAAAAATACCATTTTTTAAAAAGAAAATTGGGCAAAGTGATCATTAAAAAAAACCAAAATAACATTTCATCTTATTACATATTATACATATAAAAACAAAAAGAAACTAATTCATTTAAAACAAAATAAACTGGAAAAAAAAACAGAATTAATCACTCACTGACGAGTCTTTAGTGCTTGTTGTCGTTGGCCGGCATTCTTTAAAAAAAATTGGTCCAATGTTTGGTGAACATTTTTTTTTTTAATTATACTACCGCTTCCTCCCAAAACAACGCAACATCGAAAATCTAACGACGCACAATGAAAATTAGATCTAATTAAGAAGCCACGCAACTTCGAAAAAACGCAAAACACAAAGTGAATTAGGATTTTCTATAGCAAACCATGTTAAGTTCGAAGATGGGTTCCAGGGTTACAAAAATACCACTATTAAAAAAGGAAATTGAGCAAAGTGATCATTAAAAAAAAACAAAATAACATTTCATTTTATTACATATTATACATATAAAAACAAAAAGAAACTAATTCATTTAAAACAAAATAAATTGGAAAAAAAATTCAGAATTAATCACTCTCTGACGAGTCTTTAGTGCCTGTTGTCGTTGGCCGGCATTCTTTAAAAAAAATTGGTCCAATGTTCGCTGAACATTTTTTTTTTAATTATACTAACGCTTCATCCCAAAACAACGCAACATCGAAAATCTAAGGACGCACAATGAAAATTAGTTCTAATTAAGAAGCCACGCAACTTCGAAAAAACGCAAAACGAAACGACGCAAAGCGAGGGATAGGTGTATAGATAATTATAATAATAGTTTAACCTCATCATCTGTAAATTGTAATATACAAAAATAATCAAACTACATATACATAATGTCAATATCATGTAGCTGCTTCAAATCCAAAGTGGTGACTTTTTGAAAAATGATTATTTAAATGTCGTAATAAACATACTAATAAAAAGGTTGTTCCAATTAAAACATGGACTCCATGAAATCCTGTAGCCATATAAAATTTTGATCCATAAACTGAATCGGCAATAGTAAATGGATCTTCGATATATTTGTAAGCTTGAAAAATTGAAAATAAACCTTGAGTAGTTTTAGAATGATTTCTTTCTTAATCATCAAAACTGTATTAGCCACAGTTTTGGGCGGTTTGTGGGCGTTAAAGTGGGCGTGGCACATTGCTGAAACAATCTTGCGCTGCGTAGGAATCTCAAGAATCTGCATGCCTAATCCCAGAATTGTAGCTCTTATAGTGTTCACGCCAAAAGGGCGTTTAATTTCAGGAGGCAGTGTCGAGCGCCAGTTTTATCCAGATGTCTACATCTCGCGCGCTCGTACTGCCGTCCGCTCTCCCTCTCCATCTCTCCCCTAAGTCTCCGCTCTGCTCTGGAGCGCTTAAGTTAAGTTAGGCTTAAGCAGTTCTTGTTTCAAAGTGATACAATAAACATCTACGCACGTCGCGTAAAAACCCCAAAATACTCCCGTGTTTTTTGGGTACCACTCAATCTTGGGGCTTCAATTATTTCAGCGATCAAGCCGCACCGCCCCAACATTTTGGTCCTTCGAGCCGGATTTCAAAATCTTTGGAGTTTCCTCTCCTGGAGTTTCCTTTGATTTTGTCCCAGCAGGCTTGAAACACTCCAGATAAGTTCCGCTTACTATAATTGCCGGTCATACAGCCAGTTTTTCGAACCCTATTTCGACTAACTTTCTGTATGATATATTGTCTAAATCCAAAAGAGATTAATCCGACGCAACGGCATTTAATATATGTATTTCAATTCCGTTACTTGTGCCCGACAATATTCCAGTTTCCTTTGCCCACAATTGTACACTTGAAACAATTCCAGAAGATATTTCAGTGCTACTATTCAACAAAAATATTTCTCAAATATATTTTCAAGTCCAATTGTGTATAAAATATAACTCAGCCACAGTAAAAAATTCCCGATCATAAAGATTGTACTTAAGATTTGCACTCTTTATTTTTTACTGTGTTCCAGCTGCATGTGTATATTTACAAAAACAATCTAATACAGTCCACTCGAACTACTTTTTTCTAATACAGTCCACTCCAACTACTTTTCTCGACCTACAAATACGGCTAAACTATTTCTAAAATTAAAAACAAAGTGACAATATCCACAAATTTACTCCAGCAAATCGTTTGCAATTTAGTTGTGCAGGTGACAAACAAACGCACCGACATACAAACATAAGCGAACTCTTTCCCATTCCCGCAACGTTATTCTGCTATTCGCACCCCACATATATACATACGTACAGTGTACATACATACGTATACCGTATATCGCCAGTGCACAGTGGGTCAAGAGCTCACAAAAAGTGTTCCTTTCAAACAAACAATATTAAAGTCCGTAACTCCTTACATAAGTCCGACCATCCGATATAATAAATATTTATTGCCTATCCGACAGTGTGACCGTATATATTTACAATCTTAATTGGTTCCTAAATTCCAATTTGATTCCAATCCGTTACCTTACATCAGAATTAAGATTCTAAATTACTTGACGTCATGGCAACATCAGTAAAATCCGCTTTAACCCGATTTATGGCCACAGCTGACTGTCTGATCCACTTTGAGGCCACTGTGAACGCTCCAGATGCTCCTACCCCAACGTTATCCGCCTATAAAATCCGTCGCGATCACCTCAATTCCTTGTGGCAAACGGTAAAGGCAGCATGCGACATATGCTCCGACTGCATTATAGCTGCAGGCGAGAGCGCCGCAGACACAAAATCCATACTAAAGTCCAAGTATTACCAAACGTACTCCACTTACGAAATATTTGCCGCGCAGCTGATGGAACAAATCCAAAAGGGCTCCTCCCAAATACCTCAAGCTCCAGTAACTCCGTCCCAAAATTCCACGTCTTATGGCTGTCGGCTCCCTCCTATCGACACAGAGGTTTTCTCTGGCGATTATCTTCGCTGGCCGACTTTCCGGGACCTTTTCACGGCAATATACATAGACAATCCTAGTCTAACGCCCGTTGAAAAATTATTCCATTTAAATTCAAAAACTAGTGGCGAAGCTCATTCCATTCATTTTAGTCAATCGATAGGTAATGACGAGACGAATACATTTCAGTTAAAACTTTTTATCTAGCATAAAAATTGTGGGCGTCACAGGTTTTCGCGGTTTGTGGGCGTTAAAGTGGGCGTGGCAAACTTTTTTTTAGGTCAATCGATAGGTATTGATGAGAACATTACATTTCAGTTAAAATTTTTATTCTAGCATCAAAACTGTAGGAGCCACAGTTTTAGGCGGTTTGTGGGCGTTAGAGTGGGCGTGGCAGTCTACTGAAACAAACTTGCGCTGCGTAAGAAGCTCAGGAATCTGCACGCCAAATCTCAATAGCCTAGCTCTCATAGTTTCCGAGATCTCAGCGTTCATCCGGACAGACGGACAGACGGACAGACGGACATGGCTAGATCGACTCGGCTAGTGATCCTGATCAAGAATATATATACTTTATGGGGTCGGAAACGCTTCCTTCTGCCTGTTACATACTTTCCGACGAATCTAGTATACCCTTTTACTCTACGAGTAACGGGTATAAATATAGCAACAGTTGTAATTAGTAAAATTAATGAAGCAATAACAATAAAAGAAAAAATGATCTATATTATTTATTAATAGACCTTATTATTGGAAGTCAAATATACTTTTATACTATACACCTATCCCTCGCTTTGCGTCGGGGATACGTTGCAAAAAAATACGACGCAAATTGAAACGACGCAAAGTGAATTAGGATTTTCTATAGCAAATCATGTTAAGTTCGAAGATGGGTTCCAGGGTTACAAAAATACCATTTTTTAAAAAGAAAATTGGGCAAAGTGATCATTAAAAAAAACCAAAATAACATTTCATCTTATTACATATTATACATATAAAAACAAAAAGAAACTAATTCATTTAAAACAAAATAAACTGGAAAAAAAAACAGAATTAATCACTCACTGACGAGTCTTTAGTGCTTGTTGTCGTTGGCCGGCATTCTTTAAAAAAAATTGGTCCAATGTTTGGTGAACATTTTTTTTTTTAATTATACTACCGCTTCCTCCCAAAACAACGCAACATCGAAAATCTAACGACGCACAATGAAAATTAGATCTAATTAAGAAGCCACGCAACTTCGAAAAAACGCAAAACACAAAGTGAATTAGGATTTTCTATAGCAAACCATGTTAAGTTCGAAGATGGGTTCCAGGGTTACAAAAATACCACTATTAAAAAAGGAAATTGAGCAAAGTGATCATTAAAAAAAAACAAAATAACATTTCATTTTATTACATATTATACATATAAAAACAAAAAGAAACTAATTCATTTAAAACAAAATAAATTGGAAAAAAAATTCAGAATTAATCACTCTCTGACGAGTCTTTAGTGCCTGTTGTCGTTGGCCGGCATTCTTTAAAAAAAATTGGTCCAATGTTCGCTGAACATTTTTTTTTTAATTATACTAACGCTTCATCCCAAAACAACGCAACATCGAAAATCTAAGGACGCACAATGAAAATTAGTTCTAATTAAGAAGCCACGCAACTTCGAAAAAACGCAAAACGAAACGACGCAAAGCGAGGGATAGGTGTATAGATAATTATAATAATAGTTTAACCTCATCATCTGTAAATTGTAATATACAAAAATAATCAAACTACATATACATAATGTCAATATCATGTAGCTGCTTCAAATCCAAAGTGGTGACTTTTTGAAAAATGATTATTTAAATGTCGTAATAAACATACTAATAAAAAGGTTGTTCCAATTAAAACATGGACTCCATGAAATCCTGTAGCCATATAAAATTTTGATCCATAAACTGAATCGGCAATAGTAAATGGATCTTCGATATATTTGTAAGCTTGAAAAATTGAAAATAAACCTTGAGTAGTTTTAGAATGATTTCTTTCTTAATCATCAAAACTGTATTAGCCACAGTTTTGGGCGGTTTGTGGGCGTTAAAGTGGGCGTGGCACATTGCTGAAACAATCTTGCGCTGCGTAGGAATCTCAAGAATCTGCATGCCTAATCCCAGAATTGTAGCTCTTATAGTGTTCACGCCAAAAGGGCGTTTAATTTCAGGAGGCAGTGTCGAGCGCCAGTTTTATCCAGATGTCTACATCTCGCGCGCTCGTACTGCCGTCCGCTCTCCCTCTCCATCTCTCCCCTAAGTCTCCGCTCTGCTCTGGAGCGCTTAAGTTAAGTTAGGCTTAAGCAGTTCTTGTTTCAAAGTGATACAATAAACATCTACGCACGTCGCGTAAAAACCCCAAAATACTCCCGTGTTTTTTGGGTACCACTCAATCTTGGGGCTTCAATTATTTCAGCGATCAAGCCGCACCGCCCCAACATTTTGGTCCTTCGAGCCGGATTTCAAAATCTTTGGAGTTTCCTCTCCTGGAGTTTCCTTTGATTTTGTCCCAGCAGGCTTGAAACACTCCAGATAAGTTCCGCTTACTATAATTGCCGGTCATACAGCCAGTTTTTCGAACCCTATTTCGACTAACTTTCTGTATGATATATTGTCTAAATCCAAAAGAGATTAATCCGACGCAACGGCATTTAATATATGTATTTCAATTCCGTTACTTGTGCCCGACAATATTCCAGTTTCCTTTGCCCACAATTGTACACTTGAAACAATTCCAGAAGATATTTCAGTGCTACTATTCAACAAAAATATTTCTCAAATATATTTTCAAGTCCAATTGTGTATAAAATATAACTCAGCCACAGTAAAAAATTCCCGATCATAAAGATTGTACTTAAGATTTGCACTCTTTATTTTTTACTGTGTTCCAGCTGCATGTGTATATTTACAAAAACAATCTAATACAGTCCACTCGAACTACTTTTTTCTAATACAGTCCACTCCAACTACTTTTCTCGACCTACAAATACGGCTAAACTATTTCTAAAATTAAAAACAAAGTGACAATATCCACAAATTTACTCCAGCAAATCGTTTGCAATTTAGTTGTGCAGGTGACAAACAAACGCACCGACATACAAACATAAGCGAACTCTTTCCCATTCCCGCAACGTTATTCTGCTATTCGCACCCCACATATATACATACGTACAGTGTACATACATACGTATACCGTATATCGCCAGTGCACAGTGGGTCAAGAGCTCACAAAAAGTGTTCCTTTCAAACAAACAATATTAAAGTCCGTAACTCCTTACATAAGTCCGACCATCCGATATAATAAATATTTATTGCCTATCCGACAGTGTGACCGTATATATTTACAATCTTAATTGGTTCCTAAATTCCAATTTGATTCCAATCCGTTACCTTACATCAGAATTAAGATTCTAAATTACTTGACGTCATGGCAACATCAGTAAAATCCGCTTTAACCCGATTTATGGCCACAGCTGACTGTCTGATCCACTTTGAGGCCACTGTGAACGCTCCAGATGCTCCTACCCCAACGTTATCCGCCTATAAAATCCGTCGCGATCACCTCAATTCCTTGTGGCAAACGGTAAAGGCAGCATGCGACATATGCTCCGACTGCATTATAGCTGCAGGCGAGAGCGCCGCAGACACAAAATCCATACTAAAGTCCAAGTATTACCAAACGTACTCCACTTACGAAATATTTGCCGCGCAGCTGATGGAACAAATCCAAAAGGGCTCCTCCCAAATACCTCAAGCTCCAGTAACTCCGTCCCAAAATTCCACGTCTTATGGCTGTCGGCTCCCTCCTATCGACACAGAGGTTTTCTCTGGCGATTATCTTCGCTGGCCGACTTTCCGGGACCTTTTCACGGCAATATACATAGACAATCCTAGTCTAACGCCCGTTGAAAAATTATTCCATTTAAATTCAAAAACTAGTGGCGAAGCTCATTCCATAGTTTCAAGATCCCCACTCACCAATGATGGCTTTCGCTCAGCCTGGAATAACCTAACTGAGCGTTTCGAAAATAAGCGATTGCAGGTGAACAGTCACCTGAAAACACTTTTCAATGTGCAATCCATAGCACAGGAGTCGGGAGCAGCCTTAAAGGAACTTCAACGCACTTTTCAAGGTTGCTTAACTTCCTTAAAATTTTCCGGTGTTAATATTGAGAATTGGGACCCTATCCTGGTTTATATGTGCTCGACAAAACTACCAAAGCTCACTCTCTCATTATGGGAGCAATCCATCCAAAATAAAGCCGAAATTCCTACGTGGCTTGAGCTTGATGCATATTTGACGGAGCGCCATCTAACTCTTGAGGCCGTCGATAGCTTCCGATCTTCCAATTTCCACCACGTCCAGTCCAAAGAAACAAATCGAGAGGCAGAATTTCCAAAAATAAATTCCTTCAACACAAGGTTAGTTCCGATAACCAAAGGCTGCGATCTGTGTTCGAAGAAGAACCATATGTCCACGCTTCCTACAGATGACGGTGATGAAAAAGTCCTCCTAAGAATACTCCATCCGAATATTGGGTTCCATACCCCGCCTTGGATGGCAGACGTACTCGAGGTATTAAATCCTACCAATGCCGAGTCTGCCAAAAGATCCATCCTCTACGGAAGTGCCACCACTTTCTACGGCTAAGCCCCCAGAATCGGCTTCAGGAAGTAAATATCCAGAAGTACTGCTCCAATTGCTTGGCTCACAATCATTCCAAGGACTCCTGCCGCAGTGGTCATCACTGCCACAAGTGTGGAAAGGCCCACCACACTCTCCTACATACGGACGACCGATCTACACTTCCAACATGTTCCTGAGCCTACTATCCTGAGGTTCTTGCTACGGGTGTCCTCGCAAGGGGGGGGAGAATGTTCACGCCAAAAGGGCGTTTAATTTCAGGAGGCAGTGTCGAGCGGCAGTTTTATCCAGATGTCTACATCTCGCGCGCTCGTACTGCCGTCCGCTCTCCCTCTCCATCTCTCCCCTAAGTCTCCGCTCTGCTCTGGAGCGCTTAAGTTAAGTTAGGCTTAAGCAGTTCTTGTTTCAAAGTGATACAATAAACATCAACGCACGTCGCGTAAAAACCCCAAAATACTCCCGTGCTTTTTGGGTACCACTCAATCTTGGGGCTTCAATTATTTCAGCGATCAAGCCGCACCGCCCCAACATATAGTTTCCGAGATCTCCGCGTTCATACGGATAGACGGACATGGCTAGATCGACTCGGCTAGTGATCCTGATCAAGAATATATATACTTTATGGGGTCGGAAACGCTTCCTTCTGCCTGTTACATACTTTCCGACGAATCTAGTATACCATATATAAAGTTCTTATTACAGCGAACACATGGGATTGAATTATGGCCACAGCTGATTCTAAAACTAATAAGGCAATTTGAGCTATTAATAAAAATGTTACTAGTAAATAAGATATAGAAGGTCCTGTATTTCCTAATAAAGTTAATAATAAATGTTCAGCAATTATATTAGCTGTTAATCGAACAGCTAATGTTCCAGGTCGAATAACATTTATAATAGTTTCAATACATACTATAAATGGTTTAAGAACTGCAGGTGTTCCTTGTGGTACTAAATGAGCAAATATATGTTGTGTATGATTAATTATCCATATAACATAAAACATAATCATAAAGGTAAAGCTAAAGATAAAGTTAATGTTTAAGTTAAATGAGTTGTTCTTGTAAAAATTAATGGGAATAAACCTATAAAATTATTAAATAGAATTAATGAAAATAATGAAATAAAAATAAATGTAGATCCATTATGACCTGAAGGTCCTAGTAAAGTCTTGAATTCCTTATGAAGTGTTAATAAAATAGAATTTCCAAAAATATTATATTGAAAAGGTATTGTGAGGAGTTGAATAACTCCCCACAAATAGAAGCAGCAGCAGATGGCCGGCCGCTTAGCAGATACGCGGCGAATTCGCGTAGTAACGGCGCGGCGAGGAGAACGAGAGAGTTTGGAGACCAAGGGTGGAGATCGAGAGAGTTTGGAGACCAACGAAGGAGAGCGAGAGAGTTTGGAGACCAATGAAGGAGAGCGAGAGAGATTGGAGACCAAGGATGGAGATCGAGAGAGAATGGAGACTTCGCGGGCAGAGCAAGAGTGCCGTGTGCCGGCAGTGGAGCGGCACACAGGCGTGCCACAAGCGGCACGGGGATCAGCGGGACTGCAGCAGTGGGCGGAGCATCGATGGAAAGCGGTTCGTGAAGGACAAGTGGGTCAACCAGGAGGCACGGACTTTGGACCCAGAGTGGAGAGATCCAGCGGACCGTGCGCAAAAGGGAAATAACGGTTCCCGGAAGCCCTATATAAGGCCGCAGAGCGCTGGCAGCTGGATCAGTCGATCACGAGGAGTCAAACCTTCAAGATCAGTTAAAGTACCAAGTAAACAGTCAGTCAAGCAAATAATCTACGAGGGAGCTACAACCAAGCGAGTCGTCGGAAGCAGCGCCGTGGGAAGCATACAAGGAGCAAGATCGCCACGTCGAGACGTTCGGGATTAGGACGTCAGGAATCTCCGAATTGAGACACAGGTGGCTGAGTTCTGGAAGGCATCACGCGGCTAAGTCAAGGCGTTTGTTTTCTAACTTTGTCACGACCACACCCTGGCGAGTCGCCCGGCGGGTCTGTCAGAGACAAGCAAAAGAGTCCTACGACGAAGAGCCGTCAGCTTGGGGAGGAAGGTTGCCTGCGACCCAGCGTACCTTGCCCGACCAAGCAGGTCCTGGCGTGACGGACGAGCGGTAGATCGATTTGCGGTTTCAAGAGGCGGCAGCCTGGAGAGCCCTGAGATTACCGGCGAAGTTCCCGAGCAGCGACCGCCCAGCTCCCCGAGCGCCAGAACGACGAGATACTGGTCAGAAGACAGCGCAGAGGACATCGACAGCGACACCAGCAGACATTTCCGGCAGCCACGTTACCATCGCCGCGCGGAGCTCATTGGGGAGCGCAGGAGCGTCGCGGACGTCACGCATTAGGGTAAAGCCGGGTGGAACGTTCGTCTGCGTTAGGCGTAAAGCGAAGTGGACCGCTAGACAGCCTCCGGGCGGCAGCCTCGACTGTCAGCGCGAACTGAGCAAGAACCTAGCGGGACCGTCCGGGACAGAGCAAGGGACAGGTATTGCCTCGAAAGGCGTCGGCCTGGAGAGCAAGGCTTGTTCACCCTAGTCTGAGAACGGTGACGCTTCCCTAAGCCCACAAGGCCGAACTCTCTGCGGGTCTAAGGCGCAACAAGCGACCCCGAGGCAACGCGTCGGCAAGCAAGCAGAGGCGGCCACTACGAGCGTCCCGAGACCCAGGATCCAGAGGAGGACGAGTCAACGCGTCGAGGAGCCAGAAAGAGGAGCGCCAGCAGCCGGCGGAACCAGAGCCAAGAGATACCGAAGCCGGCCCAGCCACACACCCGCTGTACTAATACCACGAGAATAAATCCCTCTGTTACCATTTGAACCCTTTGTTTTCTCACTGATCTACGGGCAATCACGTCATATAAATTTGGTGGGACGAACGCACAATCTTCTGAGCTAGCCGCACGAATCTCGTAGCGAGCAGACACACAAAATCAGTTCGTTACATCTGGCGCCCAACGTGATTGTCCCAACAGTGAGAACAGCACAGTAAAAATGGGAAAGAAGTGGATTTACCGCCTCAAGATGGAAGACTTCGCCCATGTCGCACAGAGGCTCAACGTCGCCCTGGAGGGCAGGCTAGACGACATGAGGAAGGCACTATCGGAATACTACTCCGAAACAGAGAACGATCCACAACTCGTCGACATCTGGGCCGAGCTGGAGGCGACATACTACGACAGAGCCGGCCCAAGCATTACGTTAACGAACGCTGAAGGGGACAACCTGGTGGCAAGCCTGAGCGTTGACAACATGCAGAAAGAGGCCCACAGGAGAGAACCAAGCCAAGAAAAGAAAGCAGCAGCGCTGATCCCGAGACCAAGCCAGTCGGACTATGCAAAGGTCGCTAAGCAGGTCCGCGAATGGTCGTTCAGGTTCGACGGGGCGCAAAAAACCATTCGAGTTCCTGGAGCAGGTAGAATGGTCCGCCAACACGTACGGTTTGGAGCTTGATATGATCCCTCCAAACGCCACGCAGAAAGATAAACCATAAATAGAGGTCATACGGGTAACATATAGGGATCCAACCGCAGGGCAGCAGGATTCAGCGTCGGGCAGTGGCCAGAGTCATCCGCGATCACGCCAGGCGGAAGGGACACTTACAAAACGGCACAAGGATACGGGTAACATATAGGGATCCAACCGCAAGGCAGCAGGATTCAGCGTCGGGCAGTTGCCAGAATCATCCGCGATCACGCCAGGCGGAAGGGACACTTACAAAACGGCACAAGGATACGGATAACATATAGGGATCCAACCGGAAGGCAGCAGGATTCAGCGTCGGGCAGTTGCCAGAGTCATCCGCAATTACGCCAGGCGGAAGGGACATTTACAAAACATCACAAGGATACGGGTAACATATAGTGAGCCGCCCGCAATGGCAACCGGATTCAGCGTCGGGCAGTTGCCAGAGTCATCCGTGGTTAGGCCAGGCGGGAAGGACACGGACAAGGTCGACAGCAACAGTAGCGAAGGCATATCACGTCAACAAGGGCCAAACGGTCAATTACAAACATGTCGCGCTGTAATAGATGGTGGATCACAGGTGAATCTTATCTCAAGGAGAATGACAGGGTTTGAAAAACTACTAGAGGTATTTGTTATGCCCACAGTCATTACAGACCAACCGTCAGTACCGATTACAACCGATCTTAATATTCCCGAGGGACTGCCGTTAGCAGATCCTGACTTTCGGCAACCTGGACCCATTGACCTAACCTTAGGGGCTGAGGTGTATGCTCGTGTAATAACCGGAGAACTTCTTGAACTAGGACCTAATAAACCTTTGGCACAAGGCACTAGGCTTGGTTATGTAATCACAGGTTATCTTAATAAAGAAACCTCATCTGATACGGAAATCAACCCTATTCTGGTAGAAGGCAGAGGTGATTTTGCAGGACCGAACGTTGCTTATGAACCAACGAAAGATACAAATCCGATGAATACAGAACCGACTTCTCATCAATTCAAAACCTACAAGAAGGCTGACTTTGGTTCACCATTTCTAAACTTAACCAAGAAAGATCTTAGTTTTGTTGCAGAACGTCCACATACCACAGACGTGCCAAATGATCAAGTTCTAAGAGGGCACAATTTCAGTCCCCACGGTAATGTCAATTTTATCGCAAAGGGGAGTGTTAAGCAGCATCAATAAGATGTGAAGGAGCTGAATCACAAACATGAACCTCAGTTGAAGGAACGATCCACCTTGGTCAATGATTGTTAGGTGCTTCCGATACAACTCGATCAAAGGCTGACCGACATCACGACTTAATTGAGGGTACCCCTCAATGGGGGGGAGAATGCTCGTACCCAAAGGTACTCAACATGACCACACCCAACAAATCAAGCAGTAGCCAAGTTGGGAACAGTACCAGGCGCTCAGTAGCACTCACTGCAGGTGAGAAGTGCTTATCAGCATATTATAGGTCTCACTAACTCACCGTCTCACCGACTCAACGGCGCACTGACCCGCCAATGCAGTCAGCATATGTTTCAGTGTCAGTACCAGGCGCTGAGTAGCACCCACTGCATATGAGAATTGCTGATCAGCATATTATATGTCTCACTAACTCACCTTCTCACCGACTCAACGGTACAACCAATGCAGTCAGCATATGTTGCAGTTTTAGCCGAGCCAACTGCACCATAATCATAATTCCCTGACCTACTTTAGATTACTTCACTAATCATTACACTATGCTTCCGTGTTCCAAGTAGTATATAAGCAGGTATCAAATGAAGAATAAATCAGTTATCAACATACCTCTTAACTCCGCGGTTCTACTTCCTACATCTGGGAATAGGGCTCGTAATACACTATCTCAACTAACAGCTAACCACGTTAGCTCACCCTCAGCGCAGCTCTAGCATCGCCTGTGGTCCGGCATCGTAGTAACCGTCGTTACCATTGCCGCGACGCGATCGTCCTGCCATCAAAGCGTCCCCGTGCCAGCGACAAGTGCTCATTACCCCCTTGTCCCGCGGTGTGACCCGGAAGTGTCTACTTAGGTTAGGCACAAACATTGGTGACCCCGACGTGATCCTTTAACAACAAAGGATCACACTCAAGCAACCCCCTTCCCACTGAAGGACTCACAGCTTTATCCAGCTCAACAGGATACGCTTCTTCTTCCAGCGTCACAGGAACTTCAGGTTAATCCAGCTTCACAGGACTCGCTTCTTCTTCCAGCGTCACAGGAACTTCAGCTTAATCCAGCTTCACAGGATACGCTTCTTCTTCCAGCGTCACAGGAACTTCAGCTTAATCCAGCTTCACAGGATTCGCTTCTTCTTCCAGCGTCACAGGAACTTCAGCTTCATCCAGCTTCACAGGATACGCTTCTTCTTCCAGCGTCACAGGAACTTCAGCTTAATCCAGCCTCACAGGATACGCTTCGTCTTCCAGCGTCACAGGAACTTCAGCTTAATCCAGCTTCACAGGATTCGCTTCTTCTTCCAGCGTCACAGGAACTTAAGCTTCATCCAGCTTCACAGGATACGCTTCTTCTTCCAGCGTCACAGGAACTTTAGCTTCATCCAGCTTCACAGGATACTCAGCTTCATCCAGCTTCACAGGATACTCAGCTTCATCCAGCTTCACAGGATTCTTTGTTTCCAAGACACACAATATGTCTACTTCATTCATAGAGGAAACAAGTCACACAAGAATCGATCTACACAATCGATTACTAGACACACAAAACGAGCTGCAAGGGAAAATCCAACAGCTCATTAAGAATTATGGCAAGGATTCTGCCGACCGACGCCACCGAGACGGCTACTATTCCGGTAAGCTAAATCAGTTAAACGATCTCTGGCAGCAGTTTTGCGACCTAGATGAAGAAGTCCAGCAAGCGGCATTACCCACTGGAAGTGAGTACTCTTCACGACTAGTAGCACTTAAAGAGCTGGTCGAAAAATATCAGAATATCTTTCTGGAGAACATGACGACTGGAAGCGGGCTTCCGAAGGCCCCCAGACGAACTTCGGCCAACATCAAGCTCACAACAAGAGATCAAGTCAAAGGAGATTCCGCAATTGACATGGTGATCCGACAGTTGCAGAGAAGATGCAACGAATTGGAGTCATCATTAACATTAGCCTCGAACGCCCCAACTGTCACCCCAGCCTTACAAAGGCACCTGGATCTGCATTGGGCGTTACTGAGGCAAGCCCACGACGAATTGGATAGCACACCTGGGGCCGCAGCTCTGGCAGAAGCAGAGCTAGCCCAATTCCACTCATTATACGAGGAATACGAAATGAACTTGCTACGAGAAAACGACGCGCCAATGAGCCTACATTTGGCACTTCCGCCAATTAGCATTCCGGAGTTCAACGGCGAGTATCTAGACTGGCCACGGTTCCATGATCTCTTTGTGGAATTGGTACATAACAAACCATATTCGGCCAGTCAAAAACTACATATTCTACAGAGTTCGCTTCGTGGTGAAGCGAGGAACGTCTTGACAGACACAGCCTTCTCACAGGGTGGCTATGACGACACCTGGTTGCGGTTGAAGGCCAGGTACCAGAACGGCAAAATACTAGTATTCGCCGCCATAGCAAAAATTATTGACCATAGGCCTATAGACGGCTCCTCGCGCCAACTAAGGGCCTTACATGACACTATAAAAAACTCAATGAGTACTCTTAAAAACCTCGATATCAGCACAAAATCCTGGGATCCAATCCTGTGTTTTCTTATCAGAAGAAAACTAGACCACCAGTCTCTAGCTGCTCTAGAAAATTCAGCGGATGCACCAACGGAAATTCCAACGTTATGGAGTGTACTGACGTTTATTGAGCGGCGCGCTTGCATGCTGGAGACGATAAGCGCTCAACCTACAGCAACACTCCGCCATCAGTCAGTTCACAACGAAGAGAGCTGTAAGATTTGTCACCTAGGACAACATAATCTTAGAGCATGTAGCCGGATCCAGCAAATGGACCCCAAAGCACGGCGTCAAGCCATTGTTCAAGTAGGAGCATGCACAAATTGTTTGTCTACAGCTCATAAGGTTGAAAACTGTGGATCACCGACCACTTGTCGAGTCTGCCAGCAACGGCATCATTCACTGTTACACCAAGGACCGACTAGCAATCCAGTGGCCGGCGCAGTAACCATTGCAGGCTACGACCACGTAGGAGGATATACTATGCTCGCGACCGCCAAGGTCTCATTACAAGGGCCAAACGGTCAATTACAAACATGTCGCGCTGTAATAGATGGTGGATCACAGGTGAATTTTATCTCAAGGAGAATGGCAGATTTGCTATCTCTTAAGGAAAGGTCACCGATTGAAATATCTGGAATCGGAGGAAAGATATCAACAGCAATTAGATCAACACTAAAGCTCTCATACATCAGGGTTTGAAAAACTACTAGAGGTATTTATTATGCCCACAGTCATTACAGACCAACCGTCAGTACCGATTACAACCGATCTTAATATTCCCGAGGGACTGCCGTTAGCAGATCCTGACTTTCGGCAACCTGGACCCATTGACCTAACCTTAGGGGCTGAGGTGTATGCTCGTGTAATAACCGGAGAACTTCTTGAACTAGGACCTAATAAACCTTTGGCACAAGGCACTAGGCTTGGTTATGTAATCACAGGTTATCTTAATAAAGAAACCTCATCTGATACGGAAATCAACCCTATTCTGGTAGAAGGCAGAGGTGATTTTGCAGGACCGAACGTTGCTTATGAACCAACGAAAGATACAAATCCGATGAATACAGAACCGACTTCTCATCAATTCAAAACCTACAAGAAGGCTGACTTTGGTTCACCATTTCTAAACTTAACCAAAAAGGATCTTAGTTTTGTTGCAGAACGTCCACATACCACAGACGTGCCAAATGATCAAGTTCTACGAGGGAACAATTTCAGTCCCCACGGTAATGTCAATTTTATCGCAAAGGGGAGTGTTAAGCAGCATCAAGAAGATGTGAAGGAGCTGAATCACAAACATGAACCTCAGTTGAAGGAACGATCCACCTTGGTCAATGATTGTTAGGTGCTTCCGATACAACTCGATCAAGGGCTGACCGACATCACGACTTAATTGAGGGTACCCCTCAATGGGGGGGAGAATGGTCGTACCCAAAGGTACTCAACATGACCACACCCAACAAATCAAGCAGTAGCCAAGTTGGGAACAGTACCAGGCGCTCAGTAGCACTCACTGCAGATGAGAAGTGCTTATCAGCATATTATAGGTCTCACTAACTCACCGTCTCACCGACTCAACGGCGCACTGACCCGCCAATGCAGTCAGCATATGTTGCAGTGTCAGTACCGGGCGCTGAGTAGCACCCACTGCATATGAGAATTGCTGATCAGCATATTATATGTCTCACTAACTCACCTTCTCACCGACTCAACGGTACAACCAATGCCGTCAGCACATGTTGCAGTTTTAGCCGAGCCAACTGCACCATAATCATAATTCCCTGACCTACTTCCAGCGTCACAGGAACTTCAGGTTAATCCAGCTTCACAGGACTCGCTTCTTCTTCCAGCGTCACAGGAACTTCAGCTTAATCCAGCTTCACAGGATACGCTTCTTCTTCCAGCGTCACAGGAACTTCAGCTTAATCCAGCTTCACAGGATTCGCTTCTTCTTCCAGCGTCACAGGAACTTCAGCTTCATCCAGCTTGACCCGCCAATGCAGTCAGCATATGTTGCAGTGTCAGTACCGGGCGCTGAGTAGCACCCACTGCATATGAGAATTGCTGATCAGCATATTATATGTCTCACTAACTCACCTTCTCACCGACTCAACGGTACAACCAATGCAGTCAGCACATGTTGCAGTTTTAGCCGAGCCAACTGCACCATAATCATAATTCCCTGACCTACTTTAGATTATAGCTTACTTCACTAATCATTACACTATGCTTCCGTGTTCCAAGTAGTATATAAGCAGGTATCAAATGAAGAATAAATCAGTTATCAACACACCTCTTAACTCCGCGGTTCTACTTCCTACATCTGGGAATAGGGCTCGTAATACACTATCTCAACTAACAGCTAACCACGTTAGCTCACCCTCAGCGCAGCTCTAGCATCGCCTGTGGTCCGGCATCGTAGTAACCATCGTTACCATTGCCGCGACGCGATCGTCCTGCCATCAAAGCGTCCCCGTGCCAGCGACAAGTGCTCATTACCCCCGGAAGTGTCTACTTCGGTTAGGCACAAACAGATATCCTAACAATACCCCAATAGTACCCAAAGGACACCCGAAGGATACCCTAGGAATAGCCCAATGACACCCAAAGGATACCCTAGGGATAGCCCAACGATACCCCAAGGATACCCAAGGATACCCAAGGATACCCCAATAGTACCCAAAGGACACCCGAAGGATACCCCAGGAATAGCCCAATGATACCCCAAGGATACCCAAGGATACCCCAATAGTACTCAAAAGACACCTCAAGGATACCCTTATAATGTCCCAAGGATACCAAGGATACCAACCACGAAAGCCCCGAAGCAAGGTGTAGGCCCAAGGACAACTTCCAAGGATACTCACCAAGGGTGATCAAGGTAGGGTCTCAAGCAAGTTGGTTACGGAACCGAGAGGTACAACGAACCGCAGCATCCAGAGTGCCACGGTGATCTGAGGGAGTACAACTTGTGGTTTACGAAGAAAGACGGAAGACGGCACAGCAAAGAGAGCTGTACCGTAAGAGAGCGAGCGCCCCAAGGAAAGGACATAACGGTATCGGGCAAAAGGAAGGCGCGGAACCGAGTTTTCATGTATGGGGAGCCTGGTGACGGTCGAGCATTACAAGTCAGGAAACCAAGATGAGCACACGCGTCACAAGATCCTAGGTGCGCAGGAGGATGGCGGCCCTACAGAAAACCCGCCCGGGGCAAGGATGGTCGAAGACTCGGCCTACCCGAGCTCCGCGGCGGGCCCTGGAGCGGACCCGAGACGAGGACTCCGCACCGGAACCCGCGGTGAGCTCCGACAGCGACGTGGAGGTGATCGGCTATCCCGCCGTCGAGGAGAGGGAGTGGCGACTCCGGAAGGCGGCGGCGGGCGGACGGATACCACGCGGGACGACGAACGTCGGAGGAGCGGAACTCCCGAGGAGCCACTCGGAGGAGGTCTGTCGGGCCACCGAGGAGTCTCGGAAGCGGTTCCGAGACCGGGAGCCGTCGGACGAGGAGCAGCAACGGTCGACGGAGGAGGAGGCGAGATGGCAGACGCGGCGGCGGCAGGACCACGAGGCGGCGGCAGCGCGGTGGCATGCCCGCTTGCGAGAGGCGGAGGAAGAGGAGCGACGGCTGTGGGAGGCACCGGCGGAGGATTCGTGGGAGGTGCCACTCACCCCCAGATACGCAGCCGAGGAGCCCAGCCCGAGGAGCGAGGATGGGGACGAGCCATGCTCGCCATCCCCTCCGCGGTGGTTGCCAGAGATACCACCCACTCCCCTCTACAAGGGGGGTGGCTCACAGACGACGCTCGAGACGGCGACGGAGGAGCACCGTTGGCCACGCCGCCGTGGAGGCCGGCCCGGCCACCCACGCCGCGATGCACGGAGCCACAACGACCGGAGGAGCAGACGCCAAGCGAGGAGTCGACCGCGCAGCCGATGCCACAACCGCAGGAGGAGGAAGTCCACCAGGCACGGGCGGAGGAGCCGTCGGTGGTGCGGACGGAGGTGCCGGCCGCGCACGTAAGCCACAGCACGCGTGCGTTTGTGGGCGAGGGAGTGCGGTGGCGACAGCAGACGGTGGTATGGACGTGGCCCGAGGGGCCCGCGACGGTACCGACGAGGGAGGAGCCCAGGATATGGGAGGAGGGCGTCCACAAGGTGAATCCTCGGGATCCCCGGACGAGAGGCCGGCAGGATGCGTGGGTTCCGCCGACACCAAGCACGGGCCCGCCAACACCGGCGACGACGGCAGCGACGGGGGAGGCGGAGTCGCTGGAGAAGGGACCGTGGGTGTGGCCCGAGCCACCGGCCATCTAAAGACCGACGTTGCAGCGTCAAGCTTCGAACCCCGGATCGACGCGCCCGCGGCCGCAGTTCATGCGGCAAGTTTCGGCCCCGGAAGAAGGCGGTTGGCGCGAGGTCGCCAGGAGCGAGTGGCCGGTGGGAATTGAGGAGGCACCCGCGGTCGCGACGGCACGGCGGAAGGGCGGCAGGCGTTGCGTCCTGGTCTGCGAAGGCGGGAGGAGGTACCGGGTGAGGCTCGGAGTCGCGGGCATCCGGGTTTTCACGCAATAAATAAACGAAAAAAAATCACAAAAAACAACACAAGGGTTTTCCCAAGCAACAAGAGAAGGGGTACGGGGCCAAGAGTTTGATTGGGGGTGGCTGGAAGAAGAACGGGGCATGCATGGGCCACTCCAGCAACCTGTAAGTCAAATGGTCTTAGTACAGGAAGAAGAAATGAACGTCAATTACTTACCTGCTGTCCCGGTTGCAAAATGAATGCGAAGTCCTCTCCGCACCCGCTCTCGAGAGCTGCCAATATGGAGTCCGATGCAGCCGATAGAGGACGAGTGAAGGGCGAGAGAGGACGAAAGGAGAGAGAAGGATAAGGAGTAGAGGAAATGCAAAAGGAACTTACCCATGATAAATTGCAAAATCACCACGAGCCAGGGAAGGGGGCGCCTCGATAGGCGATCGATTGGCACTGGACGATAGTGCGATCGATGGGCACATGACAATGGAAATATCGGCCAAGGTGGAAATATCGCAACGAGCAGATGGCAACGCCGCACCGTCGGTATCGATATGCGAACAAATATCGATCACGCACGAATGGTGTGACCAGGCGGAGGAAACATGGAAAGGAGTGAGACGCAGCAATGAGCAGCGAGCTGGGGATCGATAGCCCATGATTATCGATGTCCCAGTGGAAACACGGGAAATATCGGCGCGGGAGATTTAAAGTTGCTACGAGGAGGATGACCAGCGCTGTGGAAACTGAAAGGAGTTAAGAGCGTCGAGGGAGCATCGAGGGAGCAACGGGGGAGCGCCGCGGGAATCACAAGGACTCGAAGGCTGGGATAAGCAAGGAAACGCCGGAGAGTAGGAACCAGTCTAAAATGTTTCCCGAAGTAAGGGGGGAATGTGAGGAGTTGAATAACTCCCCACAAATAGAAGCAGCAGCAGATGGCCGGCCGCTTACCAGATACGCGGCGAATTCGCGTAGTAACGGCGCGGCGAGGAGAACGAGAGAGTTTGGAGACCAAGGGTGGAGATCGAGAGAGTTTGGAGACCAACGAAGGAGAGCGAGAGAGTTTGGAGACCAATGAAGGAGAGCGAGAGAGATTGGAGACCAACGATGGAGATCGAGAGAGAATGGAGACTTCGCGGGCAGAGCAAGAGTGCCGTGTGCAAAAGGGGATAACGGAACTCCACCGGACTTTGGACTCTCCCGTGAACTTTGGACCGGGAGAGAAAGTGCCACATCGCGGCAGTGGAGCGGCACACAGGCGTGCCACAAGCGGCACGGGGATCAGCGGGACTGTAGCAGTGGGCGGAGCATCGATGGAAAGCGGTTCGTGAATGACAAGTGGGTCAACCAGGAGGCACGGACTTTGGACCCAGAGTGGAGAGATCCAGCGGGCCGTGCGCAAAAGGGAAATAACGGTTCCCGGAAGCCCTATATAAGGCCGCAGAGCGCTGGCAGCTGGATCAGTCGATCACGAGGAGTCAAACCTTCAAGATCAGTTAAAGTACCAAGTAAACAGTCAGTCAAGCAAATAATCTACGAGGGAGCTACAACCAAGCGAGTCGTCGGAAGCAGCGCCGTGGGAAGCATACAAGGAGCAAGATCGCCACGTCGAGACGTTCGGGATTAGGACATCAGGAATCTCCGAATTGAGACACAGGTGGCTGAGTTCTGGAAGGCATCACGCGGCTAAGTCAAGGCGTTTGTTTTCTAACTTTGTCACGACCACACCCTGGCGAGTCGCCCGGCGGGTCTGTCAGAGACAAGCAAAAGAGTCCTACGACGAAGAGCCGACAGCTTGGGGAGGAAGGTTGCCTGCGACCCAGCGTACCTTGCCCGACCAAGCAGGTCCTGGCGTGACGGACGAGCGGTAGATCGATTTGCGGTTTCAAGAGGCGGCAGCCTGGAGAGCCCTGCGATTACCGGCGAAGTTCCCGAGCAGCGACCGCCCAGCTCCCCGAGCGCCAGAACGACGAGATACTGGTCACAAGACAGTGCAGAGGACATCGACAGCGACACCAGCAGACATTTCCGGCAGCCACGTTACCATCGCCGCGCGGAGCTCATTGGGGAGCGCAGGAGCGTCACGGACGTCACGCATTAGGGTAAAGCCGGGTGGAACGTTCGTCTGCGCTAGGCGTAAAGCGAAGTGGACCGCTAGACAGCCTCCGGGCGGCAGCCTCGACTGTCAGCGCGAACTGAGCAAGAACCTAGCGGGACCGTCCGGGACAGAGCAAGGGACAGGTATTGCCTCGAAAGGCGTCGGCCTGGAGAGCAAGGCTTGTTCACCCTAGTCTGAGAACGGTGACGCTTCCCTAAGCCCACAAGGCCGAACTCTCTGCGGGTCTAAGGCGCAACAAGCGACCCCGAGGCAACGCGTCGGCAAGCAAGCAGAGGCGGCCACTACGAGCGTCCCGAGACCCAGGATCCAGAGGAGGACGAGTCAACGCGTCGAGGAGCCAGAAAGAAGAGCGCCAGCAGCCGGCGGAACCAGAGCCAAGAGATACCGAAGCCGGCCCAGCCACACACCCGCTGTACTAATACCACGAGAATAAATCCCTCTGTTACCATTTGAACCCTTTTTTTTCTCACTGATCTACGGGCAATCACGTCATATAAATTTGGTGGGACGAACGCACAATCTTCTGAGCTAGCCGCACGAATCTCGTAGCGAGCAGACACACAAAATCAGTTCGTTACACTATAAGTCAATAAATTGATGGAAATATTAAAAGTCCTAAGAATGTTCTTAATCAATTTAATGATAAACTAAAAATAGCTAACGGGTCAAATACAGAAAATAAATTTGTTATCATTTTCAATTTATTGAATTTAAATTAATATTTTTTAATTCATTTGCTTAGGAGAAGTTGGTATATAAGATTAATAATAAATAGAACAAAATATAATAATGTGATAGAAAAAATAATGAATAATAATTGTCATCTAATTGGGGCTATTTGTGGGATTTAAAAATATTAATAATTTTAGTTTGACATACTAGTGTTATTTTTTTAACTAATTTTTTTTTCATTAGAAGTAAGTGCTTATTTACTATAAAGTGGTTTAAGAGGCCAGTACTTGCTTTCAGTCATCTAATGAAGAATTATTACTAGAAATTCATTTAATAAAATAATTTACAGGAGCACTTTCAATAACAATTGATATAAATCTATGATTAGCTCCACAAATTTCTGAATATTGACCATAAAATAAGCCTGGTGGGTTAATAAAAAAATTTGTTTGGTTTAAACGACCTGGAGTTCCATCAACCTTTACACCTAAAGCTGGGACTGTTCAAGAATGAATAACATCAGCAGCTGTTACTAAAATTCGAATTTGTGAATTTATAGGTAAAACAATTTGTGCACAAACGTCTAGTAATCGAAATCCATCAGTTTCCAATTCATTTGTAGGAATTTTGTATGAGTCAAATTCAATATTATTAAAATCTGAATATTCATAGCTTCAGTATCATTGATGACCACTTCTTTTTAAAGTTACTGAAGGTTCATTAATTTCATTTAATAAATATAATAAAATTAAAGAAGGAAGAACAATAAATAATAAAATAATTGCTGGTAGAATAGTTCAAATTATTTCGATTAGTTGTCCATGTAAAAGAAATCGGTTAACAGTTACTTAAAATAATATAAGTATTAAATATCCAACTAATACAGTAATTATTACTAAAATTAATAATGCGTGATCATGGAAAAAAATTAATTGTTCTATTAAAGGAGAAGCTCTATCTTGTAAACCTAAATTAGCTCATTTAGACATTAATTTTCTAATAAAAGTAAAATACTTTATATATGGACCTTAAATCCATTGCACTAATCTGCCATATTAGAAATTAATTTGTTAAAAGTGGTAATTCATAAGAGCTATGTTCAGCTGGTGGAGTATTTTGGTATCATTCAATAGATGAATTTAATTGAATTGGATAAATTACTTGTCGTTGGGAAACTAAACTTTCTCAAATAATATAAAAAAAATAAAATTCCCAATAACGAAATAGAAGACCCAATAGTTGACACTACATTTCAAGTTGTGTAAGCATCAGGATAATCGGAGTATTCCAGCTAGTCCTAACAAGTGTTGAGGGAAAAATGTTAAATTTACCCCAATAAATATAATAATAAGTTGACTTTTTAATCATTTAGCGTTCAGTACCAGTCCAAACTTCATAGAAGACAGACGTGCTACAGAGATCACCTCGCCAAAACCAACAGTTAACAACAACAAATCAATCCAAATTTTCAAAAAACAAATAAAAGCACAAAGCATACTTCACCAAAAATCCAAAAACAAAAAACCCTAACAGAACCGTTACAAAGCAAGTGCACCGGGCAGTAGCCCAAGTGAACAAGCAATGCTACCACCGGACCTAAGTAACCCAGTACTATGGGATAAATATGCATTAATTGAACCTAAATATATCATAATTTCTCGCCAAGATAACCAATCTTTTGAAAATGTGTCTCCCTTTATTATCAAGAAAGTAATTGATTTCCATTGCGGTGGTGAAGTTGAATCGGTCAAAAAAACCAGAGATGGAAAGCTATTAGTTAAAACCAAAGGCGTAATCCAAGCACAAAGACTGCTCAGGCTTACCCAATTCCACAACTTCCTTGTCAGCTCATCCGAACACAAAACACTCAACACTTCAAAAGGAGTTATATACTATAACGATCTACGTAACATAGAAAAAGAAGACATACTAAAAGAACTGAGCTCGCAAAAAGTAATTGAAGTCGAAATGATCTTTTAATTCAAGAACAACCTCCTACAGGAATCTGGTCTGACAATCTTAACATTTGCAACAAAACCACTACCATCAACAATAATGATAGGATATGAACGTGTCCATGTACGTCCTCATATACCTAGACCTCTCAAATGCCGAAACTGCCAAAGATTTGGACACCCACTCAAATACTGCAAAAGCCCAAAAGTATGCAACAATTGTTCGGAACCCCACACCCCAGACGACGAAAATTGTACCAATCCAAAGTCCTGCTCAAATTGTAAACACAACGCCAACATTCAAAACAATCACTCCCAACTCGACAAACAATGCCCAACATTCATTAAGCAGAAAGAAATCGTTGCCATTAAAACAATATTAAGAGTTGATTTCAAAACCGCACTAAGCATTTACGATCAACGCCAAACACATCAACCAACAACTTACTCTAGAACCCTCCAACAACAACCTTAACCCACAACATCAATGCATACAACAAACAACACTCCGTCAAAATAGGAAAATCACCAACTATGACGACCTCCACTCAAATAAACAGGAAATCCCACAACAATCGGCCTATACATCGGAAGAAGACATGGACACAACTGACTCCACTAATCGCAACCAAAATAGAAGACTCATCCCTGAAACAGATCGTAAGCTCAGATCCCAAACAAAAGACAAGTCCAACCTCCCAACTAAACCACTTAAGGCTAAAGACAAATCTGAAAAAACATGTATCCCCAACACCAACCCCATAAGCAAACTACCTAAATAATCTAATTATAACTAATTAGATAATAAGTTAGCAAAACACTAACTTAACTTTAAAACTTATTTAAACTTTAAATCTGAAAGCCAATGCTTAAAATTATACAATGGAATATACACGGTTACAGAAACAATTATATAGATCTACAAGTACTTGCTAAATCCTATAACCCACAAATTATTGCCCTCCAAGAAACACACATTACAAACCTTTGCTCCCTTCCTACACCAATAAACTACACCATAATAGTTTTGGAGGCACCGCCCTTCTAATTCACAATTCCATACCCCAGAACGAAATCTCCGTAAGCTCAGACTTTGACGCGGAGTTTCCATACAGTCCAAATCCAAATTTAACATTATCTCAGCCTATATATCCCCCTCCAAGCCCTTCAACGCAAACCACTTGGCAAATGTTCTTGATTCCCCGAACGCCCAAACCGTAGTGTTGGGTGACTTCAATAGCTGGCACCCTTATTGGGGCTCACCAAAATCCAACAAAAGGGGAAGGACTTTAGCCAACTACATCGACCGCTCTAACTACATACTACTAAACGACAAATCTCCAACTCACTTCTCAACGTACAACACATACAGACACATTGATCTATCCTTCGCCTCCGCCAGTATAGCTCCAGAAATCTCCTGGGAAGTGTTAGACGACCTTCATGGCAGCGACCACTTTCCCATACTAATTTCAATATTACGCAACCAAACTGTCCCAACCTTTATCGCAAAACCCTCATTTAAACTAAAAGATGCAGATTGAAACCTATTCAAGGAAAAAATCACCAGTTTTAGCTCGGAAAGCTTCCATAGTCTAAATGTCAACCAAGAAGCTGCTACTATCAAAAAAATTCTTATTCGTAGCGCTCACATATCCATACCCCAAAACTCCACCTTTACCCAACCCCGCACCGTTCCCTGGTGGAACAGCAACAAAAAAATGGAGGAAACTCAATAGAGAATTTAACACACATAACATTATTGAGTATAAAAAATCCAATGCAAAGATCCATCAGAGATGCCAAAAAAACAGTATTCAACAATTTACCTCCGACATTAATCCATACTCAAACCCAAAAAAAACATGGGCAAATCAAAAGACTATGTGGGCTATACCCCCAAAAAAACATCCACTGCCTTAATCGCTAACTCTTTTGGTCAAACCTGGTCAGAAGAAGCCGCCGACCAAAACTTCTCCTCAGCCTTCCGCCTCAACAAAGAACTCCTTAATCCTACCCCAAACTACATCCCTACCAAAACGGCAATAGAAATCGAAAAGGACATAACGTTCATAGAATTCTCCTCAGCACTTAACACTGTGAAAGGTAGAACTCCAGGTCACGACCGCATATCTTACTGCATGATAAAATACTTGCCGACAACTTTTAAACAAAGAATTATGAACCTCTACAATGAAATACTCTCTTCACATATCCCCCAATCATTTAAACTCAGCCTGGTCCTACCCATCTTGAAACCACATAAACCTCAAACGGACATAAAATCTTACAGACCCATATCTCTGAACTCATGCCTAGCCAAAATCCTCGACAAAATAGTTGCAAAGAGGTTGTGGTGGTTCGTTCTAAATAACGAACTCATTCACAACAGCCAATTCGGCCTTAAAAGAGGCAAATCTGTACTAGACAGTCTACTTTATGAAGACCACCTAGCCTCCAGATCCATTGCCCTCAAGAAACACCTAACAATTATTTCACTCGACTTCACTAAGGCTTTCGACAAAATTGGCATACTTACAGTCATACAGCAACTACACGTTTGGAAAATAGGTGCTCGTATAATCAACTACGTCAAAAACTTCATGACAAATAGGAAAATAATAGTCAAATCCGACACCTATCTCTCCAATACCTTCCCTCTTAACAATGGGATCCCGCAAGGCTCTCCAATCTCTGTCATTTTATTCCTCATAGCCTACAACTCCCTTACCAGCATCATCTCTATCCCAAGAGAAATAAAGTTCAGCGCTTACGCTGACACTAACACCCCACAACGAACTTAATAGACACCTTTAACCAAATCGACGAGTGTAGCACACACTCAGGTTCAGTCCTTTCCAAAGACAAATGCCAGATACTTCATATCTGCCGGAAACACAACTGCAACGCTAAGATACTAACAGGAGACACCACTATACCAACCACCGACACCCTCAAAATACTAGGACTCACAATCAACAAAAGATAAAAATGAAACACTCACAAAGCCAAGTTAAAAGCCGATCTGTCCAAGCCATTAGGCATAGTAAAGCACCTTTCGTCCCACAAATACAACACCAACACCGCCTTTCTCATCCAAGTCATAAAATCACTCACTATTTCCAAGATAGACTACTGCCTTCCAATTTATGGACACGCACCCAAATCACAATTAAACAAAATTAAAACTTCCCTCAATTCAGCAATAAGAGTAGGTCTTGGAGCATTCCGTTCCACCCCAATAAACAACCTTCTATTAGAAGCCAACATATGTCCCATAGAACACAAGCGAGACTTCTTAACTGGAAAACTAGCCAAAAACCTTTTAAAATCCATCGACACACCCTTAAAAAAGCTTACCAAATCGACTAAAAGACACCATAGATACTCCAGCACAATAGACCGCGTAATACAATCATCCAAATCCAAATTAATTCCTTACCTCCCAATCAAAAACAATAAATGCAAAACATTTAACATGGATAGCATTATTAAAGCAACCAGCACCACCTATCTAAATACAATAAATATACAACACCACCAACCATTTTCCATCAACTCTTTTGCACCCTCAAATCCTCGTACCCCAACCATAACTTCGTCTATACCGACGGCTCCAAATCTGGCGGCATAAAAACCTACAGCATCACAACCGAAACAGCAACGATCAAACTGCGACTTCTGCCTTTCTATTCCTCAGTCCTCTCGCGTAAAGATGCCAGGCAAACATGTTATATGCACAGACTCCCTCTCCTCCATCTCCTCGATCACCAACCAAAACAACCATTCGCACTATGCCACCTCAGTCAGAAACCTAGTCACTAAACACTTCCCTAAAATATCTCTGGTCTGGGTACCTAGCCACATAAGACTCGTAGGTAATGAAAACGCAGACGAGGCAGCCAAACTGGCATCTAAACTTCCACTAACCCTTACTGCCAACAACAACTCTAACGACATTACACAGTTCTTAAAAAAAAGAACTACAAGATAAACAAACAAACATTCTTAATTCAACATCTTACTGGTATCAACAAATTGCCAAATCATCCACGTCAAACTCCCTTCATAAAAACTCTCCCTTGAGCAGGAGGCAACAAATAAAAATAAACAGACTCAGACTAGGACACACAAACTTAACCAATGCCCACTACCTGGACACGGCTAAAAACAATTTGTGCCCATTGTGCAACATCGCACGCATAAATATCCAACATATAATATGTTTTTGCCCCTCCCTCTCCTCAATCCTTCCACAACCTTGATCCCATCCTATGTATAGCTAACCCCACAATCGACAACTTCAACATCATCTCAAACTTCCTGATCAAAGTTAAAATTATTAATAAAATTAAATTTTAATAAAATAAAAATTAAATCAAAAACAAGCATAAAAATAAAACACTGTAAATATCTAACCATGTAGAAAATAGGCTAGATTCAAATAGACAATAGAAAACAAAATGAAATTATACTAAACCAGACGAGCTGAAGGCCTATAGCTGCTATAACTCATGACCACTGCTAGCATTTAGTTTACAATTACTTGTTAGCATTATATAAATAAATAAATAAATAGCGTTTAATGTTAACCCAGTAAATAAAGGGTATCAATGTATAAATCCTGCTATAATAGCGAATACATAATAAAATAATGAAAATGAGCTACTACATAATAGGTGTCATGTAAGATAATATCGACTGATGAATTAGCTAGTTCTACCCCTGTCAATCCTCCTACTGTAAATAAAAATACAAATCCTAAAGCTCATAGAATAGCTGGGGAATATGAAAGTTGAGTTCCATGTAAAGTTGCTAATCATCTGAAAATTTTAATTCCAGTCGGTACAGCAATAATTATAGTTGCTGAAGTAAAATAAGCTCGAGTGTCTACGTCTATTCCTACTGTAAATATATGGGCTCACCATACAATAAATCTTAATAATCCAATTGCGAGTATTTCATAAATTATTCCTAAAGAACCAAAAGTTTCCTTCTTCCCAGATTCTTGACTAATAATATGAGAAATTATTCCAAGTCCTAGTAGAATTAAAATATAAAGTTCAAAGTAAATGTTGGTATAAAATAGGATCTCCTCCTCCTGCTGGGTCAAAAAATGATGTGTTTAAATTTCGATCTGTTGATAGTATAGTAATAGCTCCAGCTAGTACTGGTGCAGATAATAAAAGTAATAAAGCAGTAATTACAACTGAACAAACAAATAAAGGTATTCGGTCTAGTGTAATACCAGTTGATCGCATATTAATTACAGTTGTGATTAAATTTACAGTTCCTAAAATTGAAGAAACAGTCCAACCTATTCCAGCTCCGTTTTCAACCATTCTTCTCACTAATAAAGAAAGAGCAGGAGGCAGGAATCAAAATCTTATATTATTTATTCGTGGGAATACCATATCTGGGGCTCCTAATATTATTGGAACTAATAAATTTCCAAACCATCCAATTATATTTGGTATTACTATAAAAAAAATTATAATAAAAGCATGTGCAGTAACAATTATATTATAAATCTGATCATCTCCAATTAATGCTCCTGGATGATCTAATTCAGCTCGAATTAAAATTCTTAGAGATGTTCCTACTATTCCGGCTCAAGCTCCAAAAATAAAATATAGAGTTCCAATATCTTTATAATTTTTAGAAAATAATCATTTTCACGATTGGATTAAGTGGCTGAAGTCTAGGCGATAGATTGTAAATCTATTTATTAGAGTTATTCTTCTTAATAAAATCAATTAAATGGCCTTATAGTCAATAATGACATCAAACTTCAATTTTGAAGGAGTAAAATTTTACTAAGGCTTAGAGGAACACCCTTTATTTTAAGCTTTGAAGGCTATTAGTTTGGTTGATACTTTTAGAAATAGTTTAGTTCTATTAAATATAAAATCTTTATTACTAATAACATATAAATCAGTCAAAGAATGCAGAAAACTGCATGATTTACCCTATCAAGGTAACACTTTTTATCAGGCAATTCATTAATAATAAAAAATCCTAATTTTTTTTATTTTATTCATTTACTATTAAATTTTTTTAAAATTACAGCTTAAAATTATTAATACATTTTTATTAGATAACACATTTTAGTGTAATTTGTATTATTATTAATTAAATAAATTTAATAACTAAATGTTTTCTTTATATATATATATGTAATAAAAATTATCAACAATATATAAATTTATAAATTTATAAATTTATAATAATTAATTAAATAGTTATTTAATTTATATAAATCCAAGAATGTTAGATATATATTTGAATATAGATTTTTTTTTTTTGGATTGCGAAATTTTTTATTGTAATTGTTAACCATATGAATTTATATTTAGTATTTATATATATAGATTATCTATTAATCTTGAACTTAGGATACAAAAAATTTAAAATAAAAGGGTTTTTTTTCTAATTTAAATGTAAAAGTTAAAAATTTATTTTATTTATAAAATTTGGAATAATTAATTTAATTATTTTATTTATGAATATTTCATAATTATTATTTTTTTGTATTATTATAAATTTACTGAAATAAATTATTTTAATATAATTAATTTATATAATTAATAAATTATTTTATTATTAATATAATAATAAAGTATGATTTATATAATATAATTATAAATATTTATCTATATAAAATTAATTAATGTAAATAAATACATTTATATTTGTATTATATAGATACAATTTTATAAATTTTTATTAAATTATATTTATAGGGGAATAAAAAATCAGACTAAGTGATTAAAACAAATTATTAATCAATGAATTTTACTAATCAATAATATTAATGAAATTAATTACAGATTTAAATTAATAGACAAAATTTTTTATATTAATAAGTATTATTTATAAAACTATATAAAATTATTTAGTAATAAAATTTAATAAATTTATAAAAAATTAGTAGTTATAAACATAATTATTAAATTTAACTAAAATCTAATTGAACTAATATTTATTTACAACAATAATAAATGTAAAAAGTTTATTTTTTATATATTATTTTATTTATAATTTTTATCAGATATTTATATTATTGTTATTATTTATAATTTTTATAAATAATATATAGATTTATATATATATATGTCGGAGAGGAGGTGTCACTCGTACCGTGCCGAGACTCAATCTGGCTGGGAGCCCGAGTCATCAAATAACTCAGTCTCAAACGGTGAGCTCAGGCAAGTGGCGACCGCCTGCTCTAATTCAGCCTTACCCGGGTACGGCGGATCCCTGCCCGGGTGGACCTGTCCTTTCTCCGCAGCTCGTGGGAATTAACATGGAGAATTTAACAAATACAAAACTAAAGGACTGCACAAGACAAGAGCCCGACACTCTTATAAAGTCGGAAGTCGTAACCAACGACGAAAGAAAGAGCAAGATCACGGCTCTGACTACCCCAGTCCACGTGACGTCTACCCCTGCCAAGGCCAGCGAACAACGCAGCCGGCTAAGCACAACTCGCCATAGCGACAAGCCCAAGCCTCCCACCACCGTAGGTGTGGCTAACCAGCCACTCCAACCTGAGGGTAGCGCTAAGGCCGGTCTCGTGGTGAGTACCAGGGCAAAGGAGTTTAAGAGGGTACCACCTAACCAGGCAGGACCTTGTGAGGATGCGTGAAACACACCCTCCACATTTCGCCATTTCTATTCTTTCCGCCACGAAGGCATACAATTGGAGATTACGCCACGAAGGCCATTTATTTATAAGTTATAATATATAATATAATTATAATATAAGTCGTTACGCCACGAAGGCAATTTATTTAAGTTCAAACCTAGGAGCGGACTTCAACACGGAGTGGTACAGCGGCACGAGCGTCGGCACGCCGGATCCAAGGAGTAAGTGGGACAGACAATAGCGATCAGACTGAGTGCGAGTAGGGGTAGTAGTAGTAGTACTAGCGAATAATAAAGACAAGAGAGAATGAAGAAGTATGTGTCCGTGTGAATTTGTGCATTTTTCGGGAACCCACGTGCAGTGATTTGTGCCGGTCGGGAATCGTGTTGCGCCAGAGCTGCTTACTCAGTGCACACGACCACCCGATCGTCCACAAGGAGCATAGGAAAGGATCGCCTCTGGCCACCCTATCCTGGGAACCCCGCCCCAATTACGGTTTAGGTAGGCGCGCGCCACGTGCAGTGATTTGTGCCGGTCGGGAATCGTTTTGCGCCAGAGCTGCTTAGAGGATCGCCTCTGGCCACCCTCTCCTCTGAACCCCGCCCCAAATACGGTTTAGGTAGTCGCGAGCCACGTGCAGTGATCTGTGCCGGTCGGGAATCGTGTTGCGCCAGAGAAGCTTACTCAGTGCAAACGACCACTCGATCGACCACAGGGAGCACAGGGAAGGGTCGCCTCCGGCCATCCTCCCCTCGGATCCCTACCCCTCGCCTCTGGCCACCCTCTCCTCTGAACCCCGCCCCAAATACGGTTTAGGTAGTCGCGAGCCACGTGCAGTGATCTGTGCCGGTCGGGAATCGTGTTGCGCCAGAGAAGCTTACTCAGTGCAAACGACCACTCGATCGACCACAGGGAGCACAGGGAAGGGTCGCCTCCGGCCATCCTCCCCTCGGATCCCTACCCCCCTACCCCAGTAGCTTGTGAGTCGCACATCCAGGGGGAACGGCCACGCCGTCCAGTTTTGTTGGTATTTTCTCAGGGATCGGCTACGCCGCTCGTTTCGTTAGTATTTTCGCCGGGAGCAGCCCCGCCCTCCACTATACCTTTCGTGTGCCGTGTTGCGCTAGAGCTGCTTACTCGGTGCAACGCGGATACTCTGGCCTCCTTTCCCCACAAATCCCCGCGGCAACTCCCCGTCCAGTTTCGTCCCAACACTTTTCTACAAATTTAACTGTAGAGGACCCTGGCCGGACTGAGTTTTATCCCAGCCCATGAAAAAGGTCCTTACAGTTTGGCGCCCGAACAGGGACGAATAAGGACGACTAGATATCCTTCAGGAGAGTTGGGTTTTTACCACCAACCGCATGGCCTAAAGACCCATGTCCAGTAGACGAGATTTAGAGAAAGATAGGAGACCGCAGGAATAGTTAGAGTAAGCAATGCCAACCCACTCCCGGAGCGTCACATAGCCACGTGGTCTCCCACGAAGCCGTCAAGCGCATACTGCGCCCCGTGCAGCGCCCACAGAGCGGCCCAGGAGCGCCCAACAAGCGCCCAGCGATCGGCGTCAGTTCACCACCAGCGGCACCCACCCACGTGCCCACCAGGAGCACGCACAGCGCGGCCACCGCGCCCTCAGCAGCGTCACCCGCGCCGCCAGCTGCGCCATCAGCAGCGCAGACCCAGCAGCGTTCCGCGCCGTGCAGTGCCACCCACGTGGCCATCAGGTGCCCACAGAGCGCCACCTGCAGCGCCAACAGCGCCGGACACGTGGTCACCAGCCACACAACGAGCGTCACCAGGAGCGCGCAACGAGCGGCCCCGCGCCCTCCGCAGCGTTCAGCGCCCATCGGGCGGCGTCATTTGCACCACCAGCAGCACCCACCGAGTGCCTACCGAGTGCCCACCGAGCGCCACCAGCAGCGCCCACAGCAGCGCCCATCAGCAGCGCCCAGCCGCGCCCTCAGCAGCGCCGACCGCGCCGGATACGTGGTCACTAGCCACGCTACGAGCGCCACCAGGAGCGCCCAACGATCAGCGCCGCCGCTCACCAGCCGCACTCACCGAGCGTCAACGGGAGCGCTAGCCGCAACCACATCGGTCAGCCAGTGCCACTAGGAGCGCTCACCGAGTGATCCCCAGCAGAGCCATCGGCAGCGCCACCGCGCGTATGCCCAGTGTCTCGGGAAAGAAAACGTCAGAGGACGCAGAATCAAAGCCAGATCCGGCAGCTGCTGGACTGGAAGAGGACAGGTTTTTCACCGCATCCGGGGGTGATTCCACGACCGCAAACATGGGGGTCAGGTGGATCGCCTACCGCCGGAAGGACGAGCTGCAGGCTCTGCTAAAAGAGTTTGGACTTGACCCGAACGGCCAAGTAGACGAGCTACGACCACGATTGGCATCCTTCATCGGAGGAGGAGACCACAGCCCGGCTCTACGAGAGCGCTTTGCCGCACTGGAGGCAATATACCCGGAAGCACCCACCCAGAGGACGTCCACCAGTCGGGCCACCTCACCGATGCCCGGAATTGAGGACCACACGCTTCCCGTGCCCTGCTTAGGGAACCTACGGAAAAGCCCTGGACGGGAGATACCGGCCGCCAACCCAGCCGCCCATCTTCCGCACAGCCCTATATCCGCGGCCGTGTTCGCCGAGAAACTGCGAGGATGGGGCGTACTGTTTGACGGACAGTCAGACCCCGTTCATTTTATAGAACGCATCGAGGAAGGTGCCACTGCCTACAATGTGAGAACGAGTGACATACCGAGGGCCGTCATTGGACTTCTCTCAGGCCGCGCCAAAGGCTGGTACCGGGCATACCAAATGCACACCGAGCCATGGGAAACTTTCCGGAGAGAGTTTCTGGAGTTTTTCTTGCCTCCGCGGTACTACCAGAGCCTAGAAGATGCCATCCGGACCAGGCAACAACAAGTGGGCGAGGCCTTCAAAATATACGTAGTGGAATTACGCCTGATGATGCAACGCGCCAAGTACTCACTAGGCCAGGAGCTCGAGCGGATCTACGAGAATTTGATGCCGGAGTACCAGCTTTTCATAAGGCGACGAGAGTTCTCCTCACTAGAGGGGCTTACCCAACTGGCAACTGCGTTCGAAATCGCACGGGATCGAGACCCCGTTCGACATGCAGCCCTAATTCCAACCGCAAGCTGGAATTCCGGCAGGGAGAGCAGCGGAAGACCCACACCTGGACCCCAGAACTTTCTCGCTCCAACGCCCTCTGGACCTAGGAGGCCGGCGATATCCAACGGGATGATCGCCCAGGAAGCGGAACCACCGGTTGACGTCGGCCGAGCTTGTCACCGCTGCGGAGAAATTGGACACTTTACACGAATGCTGTGGGAAACGAAGCATCCGTACCATCGACTGCTGCCGCCGGACGGAAAACGGCCAGGGTCGCCGCCCACGTCGGGAGCCCGCGGTGACCCACTCGGTGCTCCCCCATCACTAGATTCCCCACTCCGCCTGGCGGGGGGCGAATTGTTGCCAATGTTACCATCGAGGGACAACCTTTCTCGGCAACAATTGACACAGGAGCCTCGCGAAGCTTTGTCAGCGAAGCGATCGCCAAGCGCCTAGACTCAGGAAGAAACAGCAGAGAAGTTCGCTCCCGCATCTCTCTGGCGGATGGATCCCAGAAAGAGGTGACCAAGGCCCTCCGGGCGCAAGTCGGCTTAAACGACCGACAGATCGGGCTGACGCTACTAGTCCTGCCAACGATCCTGGATGAAGTGATTTTGGGCATCGACTTTCTCTGCGCCATCAGCGCAACTCTAATCTGCGGGCAAGTCTGCTTGCAACTAGCCCCACCTGCCACCCGGAAGGTAGAACCAACCCCAGATACGCGGGCGACTCCTACGGCCGCAACCGCGCAATCCCCAAGCACACCCGGTACGCCGCAATCATTGCAAGGCACCGAGGGGGTGACTAAAACAGTTCCAAAGCCTGCTCCGAGGACTCACATAAAGCCAAACGCGCCAGTGCGGAAGACAAGTCCTGACCCCTCGGGACTCCCGTTGTCAAGGAACCCGTCAGGCGACACCGCGGGAACCTGCATCACCACGGAGAACAGATACGGCCTACAACCGCAGGCGGACGCCGCCACGGCAAAGGAGAAGAACCCGTTTCGACGCCCCTCCACGAGCGCCCTGTTGGCCACCACAACGGTGGAAACTCACACGCGCAAACCAGCCACCTCACCTGGGCCTGGGGAACCACAACGGAAAATCGGTGTATATCAGCTGCCAGCCCAGTCAGCGGTATTATCCAAAGAACCCCGCCATGCAGAGAATAATCAATCAGCAGTTGGACGAGCTATTACGAGACGACCGAATCGAGCCCTCCCGTAGCCCGCACAGTGCCCCGCTGGTGCTCGTGCGGAAGAAGACAGGGGATATGCGGATGTGCGTCGACTATCGACAACTCAACGCACATTCCATACCCGATGCGTACCCACTCCCACGAATCAACCACATATTGGAGCGGCTAGGGAACGCCCGGTTCATCTTAACGCTGGATCTTAAGAATGGATACTGGCAGATCCCTATGGCGGAAGGAAGCCGCGAATGCACGGCTTTCACCGTCCCTGGGCGTGGACTCTTCCACTGGAAAGTCATGCCCTTTGGACTGCGTTCTGCCCCAGCAACGTTCCAGCGAGCCCTTGACAGCGTCATCGGGCCGGATATGGAACCCCACGCCTTTGCCTACTTGGATGACATCATCGTCATCGGGGCGACGTGGGAGGAACATGCCAGGAATCTCAGGGAAGTCTTCCGACGACTGCGGGAAGCAAAGTTTCGGCTGAATCCAGGCAAGTGCAAGTTTTTCCAGAAAAAGCTGGTATACTTAGGCCACTTGATCAGCGAAGAAGGCATCAGGACGGACCCAGATAAGATAGCTGCTATCCAGGGACTACGCCCGCCAACCAACGTCAAGGAACTCCGTCGCCATTTGGGCATCGCATCTTGGTATCGACGCTTCGTCCAGGATTTCGCCTCCATCGTTCAGCCCATGTCCCGACTCCTCAGGAAGGGGGTCAAGTGGAGCTGGGAGGAGCTCCAACAGCAGGCATTCGAGACACTCAAAGCCAGACTAACGGCCGCACCGGTACTGGCCTGCCCAAATTTTGAATACAAGTTCCAGCTTCAGACGGATGCAAGTGATGCAGGACTTGGAGCAGTCCTCACTCAGAGCATCGATGGAGAGGAGAAGGTCATCGCCTACGTAAGTCGACGCCTCGAGCGAGCCGAGGAAAACTACTCCACTACCGAAAAGGAGTGCCTCGCCATAGTTTGGGCCACGCGGAAGCTACGCCGCTACTTGGAGGGCTACCAGTTTGACGTGATTACGGATCACCTCGCTCTCAAGTGGTTGAACTCGATTGAAAACCCCACGGGCCGTATAGCCCGGTGGGCTCTGGAGCTGCAACAATACCAGTTTACCGTCCTCTATCGGAAGGGCAAATACAACGTTGTCGCAGTGGAAACCAACCAGATGGCTTCTCAGGAACAAGGCCGCCACTACAATTTGCGACGTCGCGAGTGGAGACCTCAGCTCGGATCACAGGTTATGGTCCGCCTCCACCACCTGTCAAAGGCCAGCGAAGGCTTTAGCGCGAAGCTTGCTCCTAAGTACTCGGGGCCATTTAAGGTGCTGAAGTTCCTCTCCCCGAATATCGTCAGGATACAACATATGGAAAACAGGAAGAGGCGAACAGCAGGAGTAGGCGACCTGAAGGAGTACCACCAACGCAGTGACCAGCTGGGGGACCCGGAAGAAGCCACCGGAGAGAGCGCGTGCCCAAAATAAGGGAGTCGACGAATGTACCCATCGCAGTAATAACTTTAGTAAAAAACTAGGTTAAGCTGAGAGTTGTACCCACTAGATAAGTCGATCTTCGCACTCAGGCAGGGCAAGTAAGGAACGTAGGCCTAGGCTAATTTTCTAGCAATTTACAGATCGGAACTACAACAACAGGATGGAGCCTTTCTACCCAAACTTCGTCGCAGGGGTCTACCAACCGGTCGACCACCGTGACTCGGACACGGATACCAACGACGGCGCACCCCCCAGCCGGGACTCGGTCCTGTCAGACCGGAGCCCCACACCGCCCAGCTTCAGCCCAATCCTCAGCCTACAGTCACGCGAAGCTCGTAACGGCGACTCCATCTCCACCGTGCCGTGGTCGCCGGACGCAAGCATCGCAGTTAGCGGCGAGCCACCTGCGGTGTTTGCAGTTGGAGCATCGGGGGACGAGGACGACGACCCGACAGCACCCACGGTGGTCCGTTTGGCACGGCTGCAGGTCTTCAAATCCGGCGAACCGGGGACGACAACAGTTCACCGTTCGGTGGATGCTTGGATCCAGAGCCAGGAGCACCACGCGTTCGCACCCGGCTACCTTGAGCAATGCCGGCGGGAAGCCGAACGATGCCCCACGGGAAGCCCGATGTCTTCCGATGACTCCTCCGTGGCGATGGACGGTCGCTTTGGAGCCGGGCAACTTCGCGCGCCCCAACAGCCGGTCATCGACGAAGCCAACCGGGCCTGGGAGGACTACGGCGGCTACGTCAACCCAGAGCCTGGGGAAGCCGACGTCGGGAGGAGACTCAGCTCCGGGCACGGTTCCGACGAAGCCAACGAGGAGGAGGACGAAGCCAACGAGGAGGAGGACGAAGCCAACGAGGAGGAGGACGACGCCAACGAGGAGGACGCAGGACCCGCTGCTGGCCAGGACCCAGGAGTCGGAGGAAACGCTCCCCAGGGTTTCGTAGACCCGCCACCGCCGGCCATACCAGAGGCATCGCCCGGATCACCACCAGAGCGGCCCCCGACGGGCATCTCCCAGAACGCCGCGACGGACGTCACCCCCAGGAGGTGGAAGCCACAATACCAGTCCGCTACCGCGAACGCCCGGACGTTTGCAAAGCTCCCCACGAACCCCGGAAGGGATGTTTCGACCGCACAGCCAGCGATCGCCGCACCCAATATCGCCGGGCCTGGGCACCTCTGCGCGCGCCGTACCGCAAACTCCCGGCCGCACGATCGCACCAAGCGAGCTGGGCTGTGAACCGGACCTGAAATTGTTCCTCAGCAAGGAAGAGGAGGATGAGGTCCTGCAAGCCCTCCGGGAGTGTCCGGACGCTGGACAAGTTATGGCCCAGTGGATCGTCGCCCCAGTCGGCTGGAGGGTAGACACCCACCAGCGACGACTGCCTACAGCCCTAGTCGCATCCATCCAGGAGCAGGATCGACGGAGGGTGCGCTACCTGCGCCAGATCGAGGGTCATCGGTTCCGAGTCACCATCACCGCCGGGCGGGAGGTGATCGTTTCCCTCCGCCTAACCACGCCGAAGAAAGGAGGGGGTGTGAGGATGCGTGAAACACACCCTCCACATTTCTCCATTTCTATTCTTTCCGCCACGAAGGCATACAATTGGAGATTACGCCACGAAGGCCATTTATTTATAAGATATAATATATAATATAATTATAATATAAGTCGTTACGCCACGAAGGCAATTTATTTAAGTTCAAACTAGAAGCTAAGCTTATCCGATTTAAATATTTGCGCGCACCAGGGCTGGAAAACCACCCAGTGTTGGTCGACCGAGGGCCAACAGCTGATAGTGCCGATAGCGATAGGCGGGAGGTTCGATAAAAAACTGTGTTGGGAAACGAAGAAACCCTGCAAGCCGGGTTTACATGCGGCCGCAAGGGCGGAAGCTCGCTCTCATTCTCGATTGGCAGCCAAGGCAATCAGACCTAGGAGCGGACTTCAACCCGGAGTGGTACAGCGGCACGAGCGTCGGCACGCCGGATCCAAGGAGTAAGTGGGACAGACAATAGCGATCAGACTGAGTGCGAGTAGGGGTAGTAGTAGTAGTACTAGCGAATAATAAAGACAAGAGAGAATGAAGAAGTATGTGTCCGTGTGAATTTGTGCATTTTTCGGGAACCCACGTGCAGTGATTTGTGCCGGTCGGGAATCGTGTTGCGCCAGAGCTGCTTACTCAGTGCAAACGACCACCCGATCGTCCACAAGGAGCATAGGAAAGGATCGCCTCTGGCCACCCTCTCCTGGGAACCCCGCCCCAATTACGGTTTAGGTAGGCGTGCGCCACGTGCAGTGATTTGTGCCGGTCGGGAATCGTGTTGCGCCAGAGCTGCTTACTCAGTGCAAACGACCACCCGATCGCCCACAAGGAGCATAGGAAAGGATCGCATCTGGCCACCCTCTAATGGGAACCCCGCCCCAATTACGGTTTAGGTAGGCGCGAGCCACGTGCAGTGATTTGTGCCGGTCGGGAATCGTGTTGCGCCAGAGCTGCTTACTCAGTGCAAACGACCACCCGATCGCCCACAAGGAGCATAGGAAAGGATCGCCTCTGGCCACCCTCTCCTGGGAACCCCGCCCCAAATACGGTTTAGGTAGTCGCGAGCCACGTGCAGTGATCTGTGCCGGTCGGGAATCGTGTTGCGCCAGAGAAGCTTACTCAGTGCAAACGACCACTCGATCGACCACAGGGAGCACAGGGAAGGGTCGCCTCCGGCCATCCTCCCCTCGGATCCCTACCCCCTACCCCAGTAGCTTGTGAGTCGCACATCCAGGGGGAACGGCCACGCCGTCCAGTTTTGTTGGTATTTTCTCAGGGATCGGCTACGCCGCTCGTTTCGTTAGTATTTTCGCCGGGAGCAGCCCCGCCCTCCACTATACCTTTCGGGTGCCGTGTTGCGCTAGAGCTGCTTACTCGGTGCAACGCGGATACTCTGGCCTCCTTTCCCCACAAATCCCCGCGGCAACTCCCCGTCCAGTTTCGTCCCAACACTTTTCTACAAATTTAACTGTAGAGGACCCTGGCCGGACTGAGTTTTATCCCAGCCCATGAAAAGGTCCTTACAACCTCTTGAAAGAAGAAAGGCTTCTAGGATCCTCAAACGGCTGGCCACCAATCCGATACGGGAGGATCAGACATCGAAATTGGATTACCTGAAAATCCAAGAGGACATAGCCTGGGCAAAGGCAATTATCCCAGACTTCGACATCGCTATGACCACCAGCCACAGCAACAAGCAAGAGAGGTCGATGGAGTCAGCTCAACCAGCGAGCAAGAAGGCTAAGGTAACCAACCGCGGCACATGGTCGAGATCCTTTGCGGAAGTGGTAAAGAATCGGAAGATCATTGGTGTCATCGACCATAGCGTTGAAGGCGGTAGGATCCCAAGAAACCAATGGGGTCTGGTAAGACGGGCCCTTGCATCAGTGGCCTTGAAAGTGCTGGACGAAAACCCAGGCCCGCCACCCGATTGCACAGATGCAGGGTGGTACCAGGGCAATGTAAAGTTGATCGCCTGCGAAGACGAGAGATCGGCAGCACTCTACAAGGCTGCAATTACCAAAGTCGGCGAGGTCTACCCCGGGGCCAAGCTGGCAGTTTGTGAGGCTGCAGACATCCCGTCCGACCGAGAGCGAGGGTGTGGCTGCCGTCGGAACCATCGGAACCAGAGGCTATACTCAGCCTGCTGACCAGGTTCAACCCAAAACTTCCAACAGACGGTTGGAAGGTGGTCAAGGTGGAGAAAACCGAGAGAGTCACCATGAGCGTGGTTATCCTCCTGAACCAGGCCTGCTTGGAACCCCTCGCAGCCCAACAACACAGAGTGAACTACGGGTTCGATAAGGTGCAGCTACGCATATACGACACCGATAAGTTGGCGGCAGACAACCTGGCTGCCTGCGCGTCGTACGAACCCCCGAGCGACGACGAACCAGATCACGAAGAGGCCACCCTCACCGGCTACGTGTCAACCGACTCGGAGCTGACAGAGAGCCTGAAGCAGCTGTGCACCCAGGACACAACCCGACCAGGGCGCTCTGTTCTCCGGGACATAGCGGAGGAAGCGGAGGGTACCCAGCCCGAACCCAGTCCCAAAGATGGTGCAGTTTCTGCAAATTAATCTGCACCACAGCAAGGCAGCATCCGCTGCCTTCTCACCCGCCTGGCAACAGGCAACATAGACGTAGTCCTCATTCAAGAGCCATGGATTGTTGGTAACAACATCTGTGGCTTATCAACCCCCCTATACAAGCTTTTTTACACCAAGGACAAGGGTAAAACCAGAACCTGCATTCTTACAAAGTTACATTTTAATACATTTCTTATTCCACAGTTTAGCGAAGGCGACCTTACCACGGTCACACCCATCACACCATAGCATCATTCTATCTGGCTCACGACTACGAAGGGCCACTACCAAACACCACTACACAAGAACTCATACGCACTCACTCATCTAAGGAACTCATCCTGGGTGGGGACGCTAACTCACACCACACACAATGGGGAAGTACAAACACCAACGAAAGGGGTGAGACTCTACGACTATCTCCTTCAATCAAATCTATTCATCTGCAACAAAGGTAATGACCTGACTTTCATCACTAGAAATAGGAGGGAAGTTCTAGACATTACTCTAATATCTGATCCCTTACTTAACCAGCTAGACGCGTGGAAGGTGGGGATCGAACACTCATTCTCGGACCATCGATAAATAAAATTTACAATAAGTCTAGACTATCCTCCCGCCGAGAAAATAACTAATCTTAGATTAACCAACTGGGGATACTATAAAAATCTCCTCAACAGGAACCTACTCGCTCCTCCGACACACATACGCAACCGTCAAGAATTAGATAGCCTAGTTAACACTTTTACTGATATCTGCGGTGAGGCCTTAAAAAGGGCTTGCCCAAGTAGAACCGTCAAAACAAAGCACAATCCCCCATGGTGGAACCCAACCCTAGCGAACCTTAAAAGAGAGTGTAGAACTTACTTCAATAAAGCTAAATACAACAATAGCGAATCCTCCTGGAATTTATATCATACAAAACTAAGCCTATACAAAAAGGAAATTAGAATATCAAAACGAAGAGCCTGGGCTAACTTCTGCAGTAGTATAGAATCTACTGCGGAGGCATCCAGACTCAGAAAAATTCTAGCTAAAGCTCCAGCGACCATTGGCTATCTTAAAACCAATGCTGACAGCTGGACGGAAAACAGTCAGGAAACCCTTGAACTACTGTTAGACACCCACTTCCCTAAGAACACCCATGTAGTGGAGGACCTCCACATAGAGGAGAATTAAGACGACCAGAGTATTGACAACATTTCAAACCCTGGCCGCATTCAGTGGGCTGTCAACTCTTTCAAGCCCTTCAAATCACCTGGCCCAGATGGGTTCTTCCCGGCCCAGTTACAGCGGACACTAGATATGTCCCTTCCCTGGCTGACAGCCATCTTCCACGGCTGCCTTGCTCTAAACCATATTCCAACAAGGTGGCTGGACGTTAAGGTAATTTTTATACCGAAAGCCGGCAAGCCCTCCCACACCAACCCAAAGGACTTCCGCCCGATCAGTCTCTCTTCCTTCTTGTTGAAGACCCTTGAAAGGCTAATCGACACCCATATCAGACTAACCATCGACCATAGCCTACTCTCTGACGCACAGCATGCGTACCGTAAGGGTAGGTCAACCGATACCGCCCTCCACTCTCTAGTGTACAGTATAGAACGAGGCTTCCGCAATAAGGAATACTCTCTTGCAGCGTTTCTAGACATAGAAGGCGCCTTTAACAACGTCACCCCAACGGCGATTACTTGTGCTCTGATTGAACTGGGCATTGAGCGGCCCATAGTGGGACTCATACACACCATGCTAACCAGCAGGGTAGTGCACTCCACTATGGGACCGGCCCACTCGACCAGGAACGTCAGTAGAGGAACCCCACAAGGGGGCGTACTCTCACCTCTTCTATGGGTTTTAGTGGTCAACAAACTGCTTTCACTCCTAGAAGAGGCGGGCACAAAAGTGCTAGCCTACGCGGATGACGTGGTTATCCTACTGCAGGGTAAATTCCCGCAAACCCTTTGCAATCTAATGGAGACAGCCCTATCCACCCTCTCCCGGTGGACAGCTAGCTGTGGACTGGGAGTTAACCCGGAAAAAACCGAACTAGTTCTCTTTACAAGGAAGAACAAGGTACCAATTCTAGTTCCCCCAAAATTACACCAAACGCGCCTAACCTTTAGCAACCAAGCAAAGTACCTAGGTGTCATTCTTGACAAAAAGCTCCTCTGAACTGATAACATCCTAGATCGCACACGCAAAGCGGTCATAGCCCTCTTCGCTTGTAAAAAAGCCATAGGGAGGAAGTGGGGTTTCTCCCCCATGATAGTTCACTGGCTATATACTGCAATAGTCAGGCCCATTCTACTCTACGGAAACATCGTTTGGTGGCCTTCTCTAGATAAAAACTGTAACCTCCGGATCCTTCACAAGATCCAAAGAAGCGCAGAGCTCTGCATCAGTGGGGCGCTGCGCACTACCGCCACTGAGGCTCTAAATACAATTCTCGATCTCCATCCCTGGACCTACTTGCCAAAAGCTGGGCATCTGCCACAGCGCTGAGGCTCCGTGAAGCAGCGGCATGGACAACAGGCTCCACGGGTCACTCCAATATCCTATCAAAGCATTCACCCCTACCACGTTATACAGACTACGTCACACCCATATATACCATATATGCCACAATTCTAGACTCACATGGCCAAACTACAACACGAAAAGAACAAAAACTCTCAATGTAGCAGGGAGAACATCTCCACTCTCCTAAATGCCCTCACGGGCCACTGTCTTATAGGGACTCATGCGATAAGGCTGGGTCTAAGTAACCACGACTTCTGCCGCAGCTGCAAACAGATAGACGAAGAGGAGAGCATCGAACACCTCCTATGCTTCTGCCCAGCGCATAACCTAAAGCGCTTTCAAACCCTAGGTAGCTACACACTTCCGAACCTTGCGGCCATTCAGGACGTAAGCATTCAAAAACTACTATGTTTCTTGAGAAAAACAGAATACTTCGCGAAAGCAGATAACCCATGAGCTAGGGAAACGGATCTTTTCAGAGATCATGTGGTATCACAAGGGGCCCATTGTGGCCTAAGTGAGGCGACTAATATTTAGTCTCCAACCACTCCTACCTAACCTAACCTAGGCATGATACCTTAGGGTGTGACCATGGGTAAAACTGGTACATACCAGTTCTGGTATGATGGGGACTCAGTTTGCGAACTGAGGTTTTGTGTGGCTTCGTTGCGTTGCTAGATCTGGTCGCTCCCTTTTTCTTTTCGTCCTGAGCTATAACGTGGTGTACAATTGAGGACTGCTAAAAGGTTAATTATTATGAGCAACAAAGGCAACGAAGACTCGCTGCATCAGCCAGAACTCAATATGGAGCAACAACAAGCAATCGACCAAGCGACTAATGCGAACCTTCATGGAGAAGGCTCCAATTTTCCGACATCAGAAGTGGGATTCGGCCCTGACCAAACCACTTCGAGGGATGTCTTCGCGCTCTTAGAACAATAAAACCGGAACTTTCTGGAACTGGTTAAGAAGCTAAAGATGCCGGCGAGTGAGTTGTAACAGACTAGCGAGATTTGCTTGCCGAAGTATAATCCGGACGTTGCTGGTGTGGACGTCACGCAGTAGTGCTCTACGGTCGACATCATCTTACGAGGAAAACCTTTAAATGACAGCGCTCTTATATTGGCGTTAAGTAAAGCTTTGGAAGGCACAGCGGCGCAACGGTTGTCTCAAATATGCTACCCAGGAATAACTTGGCAACAGTTCCGGCAATTGTTTGAGCAGCGGTACGAGACTTCTGAGACGCCAGCCGCCATCATTTTAAATCTTCTTAATAGTCGTCCAAGCAACGGTGAAAGCCTGCCTGTTTTTGCAAGTCGCAGTGTGACGTCACTGTGCACAAAATTGCGTAATTTGAATTTTGAACAAATTTCCATAGCGCTGGTTCTTGGGCACATGGCTAATTTCGACCGGCGTTTGCAGCGAATGATACACACAACGCAAGCTGCAAGTATTCTCAGCGCTAAAAGAGCTCCCGAATGCATCAAACGGGGAACCAGAGGCGAAGCGAGCTAAGACTGGAGAAATCAAATGTTACCGGTGTGGAAAGCTATGCCACAAAAAGCAAGACTATAGATCTGGATCCCAGGTTTCGGCAACTGGAAAGGAGTGGCGGAAGGACAAACGTAACGTGCTACAGATGTCAGGAGCCGGGACACATAGCCACTAATTGTCAAAAAAAACGTGCAGAATACCGGATTGGGAGTAAGAACGGAAAAAAGAGTGGAGCTGTGCGCTATAGTGGAGCCTCAATCAATGCTGGTCAATGGTGAGAGGTTTCTAATTACCTTTTATTCAGGAGCTGAGTGCTCATTAATTAAGGAAAGCGTTTCTAATAAGTTAGTTAGTAAGAGAATTCATAGCGTTATTGCTTAAAAGGGGATAGGTAATGCCAATACTTACAGTACCACCCAAGTTGAATCAAACATTATGATTGATGGCAATTTCTTGGTTGTTTTGTTTCATATACAAGGTGAGTTCCAAAGTAAACAGAACTTGTTAAATCTAGCGCCCTCTAGTGGCGCCATCTATATGTCAACTGCTATCCTTTATCGACTTCCAGTAAAAATTTCATGACATTTCATCTATTGGAAGTGAGGTTATTGCGTTTTAAGTGTAAGTATGTTTTTGTCATCGGTGCGAAAATGAGCTTTGAACAAAGAGCCAACATTAAATTTTGTTTTAAAATTTGTAAAACTTTTCAACGTTTCAATTGATGAAACAAGATTATGGCGATGATTGCCTATCCCGTAGCAGAGTGCACGAGTGGTTTCAACGTTTTCAAAGTGGTGGTGAGGACAACTGTGCGTGAATTCACAAAAAATCAGCCGAAATCATCATTTAAATTCATGGAAATAGAATTGAACATCTCCAAAACATCGATTTATCGCATTTTGACCGAACATTTGGGCTTACAAAAGGTGTGTGCACGGTTTGTTCCGCACAAATTGACTGACGTCCAAAAATTGCTGAGAATTCAACATTCGAATGACATCATTAAAGAGGCAAAAAAAGACCCGAACTTCCTTTACAAGATTGTGACAGGTGACGAAACGTGGTGTTTTCAATATGATCCCGAAACGAAACGCCAGAGTCCTGAATGGAAGGCGCCGGACGAGCCGAAACCCAAAAAATCGCGCCTGGAGAAGTCAAATGTGAAGACAATGCTGATTTGTTTTTATGATTCCAAGGGTATTGTCCACAAAGAAGTTGTTCCACCCGGCCAAAACGTTAATGCGATATTCTACCTTGGAGTTTTGAAGCGTTTGGTGCGCCGTATTCGACGTGTTCGGCCCGACTATCGCGAAGATGGAAGTTGGCGTTCGTTGCACGATAATGCGCCGTCTCATCGATCGACGCTTGTGTCCGACTCTTTGACCAAAAATCACAATTTAACCATCATCCCCGTATTCACCTGATATGGCACCGTGCGAATTCTACCTTTTCGGAAAAATGCATTTGTCGATGAAAAGAAAGCGTTATGCAGACGTAGAGGCCATTCAAAAGGCTTGCACCGGCATACTGGCGGCCATACCGGGCAACGAGCTAAAACACTCGTTCGACATGCTTTTGGACCGTGCAAAACGCTGTATTAAAGCAGAAGGAGACTATTTTGAATAAAATAAATTGGTTTTGCCGAAAAAACTATTTGTTCTGTCTTTTTTTTTAAAGTCTTGTTAACTTTGGAACTAACCTTGTAGTACCAGACGAATGTTTGAAAAATAATATTAAATCGGCAGAGAAATATTGGCTTAAGGGTTTTCAGTAGAAGTCTCCTACGATAATTTTAAAATTGTTCAAACTAAAGTTGTAAACATTTGTGAAACCGCTCAACCTACTAATTTTGATAAGACTGAAACTGAAATGGTCGAAAATAAAAAAGAAATGTTAATATCATTGCTAAAGCAACATTCTAAAGCTTTTATCGAAGGCACTCCGCGAACGCGTGTGAGTACTGGGGAAATGCGTTTTCGTTTGATTGAATCGACTAAGACTGTGCAAAGGCGACCGAACAGGTTTAGTCCAAGCGAACGGGAGTTAGTACGTGCTAAAATTAAAGAATTGATCGAATATAAAGTTATCAGGCCTAGTAACTCACCATTTGCGAGTCCTGCATTGTTAGTAAAGAAGAAAAACGGCTCAACAAGACTTTGTGTTGATTATAGAGAATTAAATAAAAATACCGTAGCTGATAAGTTTCCATTACCGTTAATATTAGATCAAATAGCTAGACTTAGGGGAGCTAAATATTTCACTTCTCTTGACATGGCTAGCGAGTACTACCAGATTTCAATCCACCCTGAATCATCGAATATACTGCTTTTGTTACTCCTGATGGGCAGTACTAATTTCTTGCAATGCCTTTTGGATTAAAAAACGCACCTTCAGTGTTTCAGAGAGCTGTATTAAAGGCACTCGGCAGTCTTGCTCATTCGTTTGTAATTGTTTATATGGACGGTATATTAATTGTTTCAGAAACGAAGGAAAAAGCGTATGAGCGTTTGAAACTCGTATTAGACGTTTTGGTGAAGGCAGGATTCTCTTTTAACATTTCAAAGTGCTGTTTCTTGAAAACTACAGTTCGCTACCTTGGCTATGAGATACAAGCGATGGAGATACGTCCAAGTCTTAACAAAATATAATCACTAGTGGCGTTGTCTCCTCCGAAGTCAGTTGCTTCTCTAAGACAACTCATTGGGTTAGCGTCATATTTTCGTCAATTCATTCCGGGGTTTTCTCAACTGATGAAGCCTTTATATTTTCTCAAATCTGAAAAGAATAGTTTTGATTGGCAAACACAACATGAACTAATGCGCGGTAAAATCATTAGTGTATTAACAAACAAGCCTGCCTTGATTATTTTTGGTCCTCAGTTTCCGATAGAACTGCATACCGATGCCAGCTCTATCGGGTATGGTGCCATCCTTTTGCACCGCATAAACTCTAAGCCCCATGTGGTTGAATACTTTAGCAGAGCAACTAGCCCCTGTGAGTCCAGATATACATCATATGAATAAGAAACGTTGGCTGTCGTGAATGCTGTAAAACATATCCGTCACTATCTGCATGGGAGAAAATTCGTGATTTTTACTGACTGTAATTCAATCAAATCCTCTCGAAATAAAGTCGAGTTGTCACCTAGGATTTATCGTTATTGGGAGTTTCTACAAACATTTGAATTCGAAATTGAATACAGAGAAGGTAAAAGTATGGCACACGTGAACTTTCTACCTAGGAACCCGGTGTGTCTAAAAAATAAGTCAGTACCAAATAAAATAGAAGAAAAACGAATTGACTTAACAGAAATATCGGAGAACTGGATACTAGTGGAACAACAAAAGGATCCAGAAATATCGGAAATCTTAACTAAGTTGAGGAATGACGATTTACCATTGGCATTAGATGCCACTTATGAAATTAGATCAAATGTTTTGTATAGAAAGATTCAGAGGAATTCAAGAACTCGTTGTTTACCTGAAGTGCCTCGTACTTTTCGCTAATCAGTTATAAATCAGGTACATGAGTCTATCATGCATCTAGGTTAGGAGAAAACACTGGATAAAGTGTACGGTCATTACTGGTTTTCGGGTATGGTAAAATATGTTCGACGATTTGTGGAGAATTGCATTACATGCAGAGTTTCTAAGGGTACGTCAGGAAAACCTCAAATGGAATGACACCCAATTCCAAAAATAAGCATTCCTTGGCACACTATTCACATAGATATATCGGGAAAATTGAGCGGAAAAAGTGATCGTAAAGTATTCTTTGTACAAATCGACGCTTTTAAAAAATACGTTTATCTATTTCACACCTTTTCCTTGGATGCTAATACTTGTATAAACGCAATGAAATCTTCGATTGCCATTTTTGGCGTGCCAACACGTTTAATTGCCGATCAGGGGCGCAGCTTCACTGGCACAAAGTTTTTGCAATTTTGTTCTAGCCAAAAAATACAATTACATCTAATTGGAACGGGCGCAAGTCGAGCCAACGGTCAAGTTGAAAGGGTCATGAGTACACTGAAGAATCTGTTGACGGCTGTTGAGACAAGCTCTAGATCGTGGCAGGATGCACGGGGGATGTACAGTTAGCTCTTAACTGTACAGTTAATCGTAGCACTAAGTGTAGTCCTTTAGAACTTTTGATTGGTAAAGTTGGGCGACCACTGGGGTTGATACCTATTAGTGATACCGAAGGTGAAATTGACAAGATTAAATCAAGGGAGTTGGCCATTAAGAACATGGAGGAGGCCGCTAGATATGAGAAGACAAAATTTGATAAAAATAAGGCTTAAGTAACAAGGTTCTGTGTGGGTGACTTTGTGCTGCTTAAAAACAGCGAGAGACAGCAACCGAAATTAGATCCAAAGTTCAGAGGACTCTTTTTGGTGGTCGAGGTATTGGACGGAGACCGATACGTTTTAAAGTCTACACATAACAATAGGCGTTACAAGAACCCACACGAAAGTTAGCGAAAGTTACCGGATGTGCAAATTCCAGAAGAGCTTGATGTAATTTACAAAGAACAAAGTCAGTTGGAAAAACCTGTTGAAAAAGAGAGTATTCGTAAAGCCATGTGATTCTCGATTGACGAAAGTTGCTTTGTTCTGGAGTGTGCTGGAGTGTTCTGGAATGTTGTGGAACTCTCTGGGGGCCGCGCTAACTTCCCCTCCAACTGCCCCTCCCCGCTTGTCCGCGGAGTTCACGATCGCGCTCACTCCCCCTCCCACTTTCCCTCCCTCTTGTCCACGGAAGCGATATATAAAGTGCCAAGTGTAGTACGATTAACCAGTCCACGTCCAGTCCAGTAGCAACCGTAACACGATGTCTCAATCGACTAATTCTACACAAGCAGAGGAGCTCGTTAGCAAAATTACGCTTCTTGAGCATAGTGAAAACCTACAGAGAACAGAAGAGCATGCTAATAGCTTGACAAGCAGCGACCAAAACTACAAAACCACTTGTCCTCCTACTGCTGCATTAAGAGTAATAAACAAGTTGGAGCAAAGAAGAGCCACCAATGTAATTCAAATCGTGGCAGCGAAAATGAGAGAACTAAAAATAGATAATTGGACGATCGCAGGAGGTTTTGCTACTTATGTACTGGGATATACAAACCACTTCGAGGATATTGACGTCTTCTATGCAGCACAAAAACGTGGACGTGAAGTTATTGAGTTCGAGGATTGCGACTTCAATATTGATCTAGTTGCTTTTAAACGAAATCCAAAATTGAATACTTTGCAGTTTATAACGGCTTTCCTACTAAGTTTCGACCTGCCTATTTGTCGTGCTGCGCTTCTACTTGACGGAGATAAAATACGCGTTTTAAATTTAACGCAATATACTTTGATGCATACACCAGTGTGGAGGAAAACCCCTGCTCGCGAAGCTAAATACAAAGAACGCATGCGAGAAAATACAATTAAATTGAGCGCAAAAGAAGAACTAATAACCGAAGCAATAGTACTTGCCACTTTACAAACGATTTTCTATATCCAACAAAATAATTCAACTATAAATAGCATCCACAATATTTACTGGGAAGGTCTTACTATTCAAATATTATTCCACTATTAATATATTAACCACAATTATTATACTTATATTGTTCACGAATTAAACAAATATATTAACCACAATTATGTTGTCCAACACACTTATTCTAATATAATATATTGTACAAGTATTAAATAAATATATTAACCACAATTAATCTACTAAATATTTTGTGAATTATTATCGTCTATCAAGTCTCTCTCCCAAATCCTGATACCGTTGCATTAATATGTATACTCCTACTTTAAATCGTTTTCTTATGTTACGTGATATCTTCATATCAGTATCTGATATATGTGCTCGTACTGTCATTAATTTTCTCATGTTTCTTAAGGTTTTTAGTTCAAAGTCTGGTAGAATACCTTCATATTCAATACAAAATTCGTCAATTTCTTTTTTTAGTTCGTCCACATCATCTGTATTGACACAGGTCTCTACCTCGTAACTGCTCATTTCTTTTTTTAATCTGTAACTCGCACCGTAAATGTCGTCATCGTCTTCGATAATAATTTTAGGATTTTTTGTCAAGTTTTCGCGCAAAAAGCGATAGCGTTGCATTAGGTTGAATGCTCCCCACATAAATTGCCCCCTGATGGGTCGTAAGGCTCTATAGTCTCCTGGCGTCAGTACTGTTCCTACTGTCAAAATTTTTTTAATGGTGCGTAAGGTTCTTAGGTCGCTGCTAGATATAACATCATCGTAGTCCCTACGAAATTCTTCAATTTCGTCCTTTAATTCTTGAATTTCTTTATCGGCAACAGCAACTACGTCTTCAATGTTGTTAGATGCTCGTTTAGCAAGAGAGCTAACAATGGTGGTGGTGGTGTTGGTGGATCTACGCATCTTATTGGGTCGCGGATCTTCCTTTTCAGCAGCAGCACCAGCAGCAATACTATCTTCAGTATCAGCACCTTCACCATCAATGTTAGAGTTAGAAACTTGCGTTTTGGGGTCTTTTATTTTTTTATATTGTTCACGTACTTAAGCAATCTAAGTCAATTATGAACTGCCTTTGAATTTGGCTCCCGAGCGCTATGTATTGAGCATTTCCTTTCCTGATTGGTTGTATGAGGATGCTATATTAGTTCTCTCTCTCACAATCACTTGCAATACAAAGTATGTGTTTTTTTGTTTGTTTGCTTGTTTGATATGCCTTTTGAACACCGGATGTGTGATAACTGCATCCAATGCAAAAAAAAAAAATAATTTATTTTGTTCTTCTACCCCCACGCTAAATTTTTTTGTACTTGAGTAGGTGGCTTGCTGAATTTTTTTTTTTTAAGTTGTGTGTGTGTAAACGAAGAAAAATGCGACTTAAATTTATACCAGCTGTGTGTGTGGTGTGTGCGATAACAGTATGCTTTGAGGGAAAAAAAATGTGATTTAAATTCCCAAGTGCGCAATAAGTGTGTGCACACACACACACACACAATCACTTGCAATACAAAGTATGTGATTTTCTTTTTTTATTTATTTTTATACCCGTTACTCGTAGAGTAAAAGGGTATACTAGATTCGTCGGAAAGTATGTAACAGGCAGAAGGAAGCGTTTCCGACCCCATAAAGTATATATATTCTTGATCAGGATCACTAGCCGAGTCGATCTAGCCATGTCCGTCTGTCCGTCTGTCCGGATGAACGCTGAGATCTCGGAAACTATGAGAGCTAGGCTATTGAGATTTGGCGTGCAGATTCCTGAGCTTCTTACGCAGCGCAAGTTTGTTTCAGTAGACTGCCACGCCCACTCTAACGCCCACAAACCGCCCAAAACTGTGGCTCCTACAGTTTTGATGCTAGAATAAAAATTTTAACATAAGTGTATTCTTCTCATCAATACCTATAGAGTGACCCGAAAAAAAAATTGCCACGCCCCCTTTAACGCTCACAAACCGCCCAAGCCTGTGACGGCCACAGTTTTCATGCTAGATAAAAGGTTTTAACTGAAATGTATTCGTCTCGTCAATACCCATCGATTGATTAAAAAAAAAATTTGCCACGCCCACTCTAACGCCCATAACGCTTAAATCTGTCTACCGCCGGTTGGTGGTGCATTTTAATCTCGCTTTGCTGCTTGCATATCCCGTTGGTCCTTTTAGCTGAGTAACGGGTATCTGATAGTCAAGGTACTCGACTATAGCGTTCTCCCTTGTTTTTCTTTGATATGCCTTTTTGAACACCGGATGTTTGTGTGTTTGATAAGTGTATTTAAAATTCAAAAACAAATTATTCATTTTTCTTTATTTCTTCTTCCCCCACGCTCAATTTGTTTTTATTTGAATTTTTTTTTTAATTGTTTGTGATAACGAAGAAATTTTTCTTTTTTAGATGTGTTATAAAAAAATTTTCGGACCCCCCCCCTATCCCGGTCCGCTCTCGCTCTCCCTCCCGCTCTCCCTCCCGCTCACCCTCTCGCTCTTCCTCCTGCTCTTCCTCCCGCTCTCCCTCCCGCTCTCCCTCCCGCTCTCCACAATATTAAATACGATTTTTTCAATTTCACAACAATATGAAATATTAATATTTTAATTTATTTCCATTTTTAATTATTTTGTTTTTGTTTTTTTTTTAAGCATTGTGAGGACAGTAAATATTTTTAAGTTCGTGATTATTATTATTATTATTTCGAACTGCTGCTGCTGCTGTATCGTCAATCATCGCAGCATTGATGCAGTCTATATAACAAGAAAAGACTATTTGAAATATTACAATTGCAAGATAGATTAACAAAAGCAATAGTAAAAATATAATTGTAATGTTAACATGATAGACATATTTTGGTGTAAGTGGTGTTATTGAAACGCCGTCGTCGTCGTCTGCTTCATCATAGGGTGTTGCGCTTGTTGCTGCTGCTGCTGTTGCTGCTGCTGCTTGTTCTTTGGTGCTGGTTGTTGTTGCTGATGTTGTTGCTGTTGTTGTTGCTGCTTCTGTTGTTGTTGTTGCTGCTGCTGTTGTTGTTGTCGGGGGCTGTGTTGTTGTTGTTGTTGTTGTTGTTGTTTGATTTGAAGTGGTTCCAGCGACTGCGCATACTAACAGTAATAGGAATACGTGAAAATGCATTTTCTTTTTGTGTGTGTGTGTGTGTGTTTGTTCGAAACGCTAGAGACAGTGAGACTCGAGAATATTTTCCAAAAAAATAAATCCACTGACCAACATACAGTCAATTTTTTAACTGAATCTATACTATAAATCACATTTCTCTATCTTTCATTAATTTTCCTTTTTACAATCTCTCGCTCTATAACCTCCCACTTATTATTCAGATATACTAGAAGATGACGATGATGTCGACCTAAAATATATATAACAAATAAAATAATTGTAGCACATATATATATTATATATATATATATATATACTTAGTATACTTACAAAACTTGATAGGAAGTCATAATTTGTAATGCGTTATGTTCATCAACCAATTTTTGTTGAATGTACTTGAATTTTTGTTCTTTTTCAAAATCTACTACATCATCAAAAGCATAAGTTGTATTCAACTCTTTATTCGTTTCCATTTGATTAAAGGTAATATTCAAATTTTTAATATTCTCTAATCGCATATGTATACTTTGGAGAGTTTCTTTATCCTCGGGCGACAAAAATGTGTAGATATTTTTGAATGAAATCAATAATTTTCTTTGTACACGTCATTTTTACTTTTTTAGTTTTTTGTGTGTGTGTGTTGTTTGTATATTGTTGAATATTCATATGCAAAACCTGTTTCACTAACTGAAAGCTGGTGGGGTTGGGTTCATTATCATCTTCCGCATCGTTGGTAAAGTCTCGTTGAAAGAAATAATTTTTCTCTACCAGATTGGAATTGCTTACAGCATTATAGTGGTGGCAATAAATTCGTAATGTTTTATTTTTGAAATCGCTATGATAACTGCATCGAATATTGACAATACTTCTCAAGTATCTTAATTTGAAATATCTACAAGCCACAGTGGGCGCATCAATTTTTCCACCAATATCCTCTTCTTTTCTAATTAACTCTCGGCGGAAATTTTCAACTGCCTCATCGTTCGTGGGGAAAGAATGGGGCATTCGCTCGTATAGTACCAAATCTCGTTTAAATCTATTATCATGTTTGTTTTTGCTGTTCTCTCGAATCACTTCCACAAATGCGGTATTAAGTTCAAAAATTAAATTTACTTTGATAGTCAATGTTTCGTTTACAACGAGATCAAATCTAGAGTATTTAATTTCCGTTTGATAGGGAATTTTTTCTTGCGCTATTCCGACGACGACGACGACCCCAAAGTACAAAAATAATAATATCAAAACCATAATTATTTTCATTTTTTTTTTGTATTTTATTAATTTTTATTATGCGATTATATACTTTCCATGTGCGTGAATGCTTAGCGACTAGTTTTTACAGAATTGTGATTAAAGTAAAAATGCATGTATGTCTATATATTATATAGGTATAAAGATTATAAATTTGTTTTTCTTTTTGTCGTCTCTCTCTCTTGGGCTCTGGCTCTGGCTCTGGCTCTGGGTCTGGCTCTGGATCTCTCTCTCGCTCTACTGATTATCGGGTATTAGCTGCATCTGTTTTGGGCTGATAGCTTAGCAACACTAGTTTTAAATGCATGAGTAAGGTATGTGTATATATTTATATATATATATATAAGTATAAGAAAGATTAAAATTTTTTTTTCTTGTTTTGTCTGCTCTCTCTCTCTTTTCTTGGTCTATCTCACCGTTTGCCCATAAACGTTCAATTATGGTTGTCTCAATATATTGCGTACATTTTATATTTAGAGTTTTCTTCTCATAATTGCTTTTATACAAACAACGAATTGATATAGCCGACTCTTTATATTGGAGATTAAAGTGCCTATAGAATGGTACTGTTGGTAGTATTCCTCCTATATTTTTCTCCTTTCCTATTAGGTTTGCTTGAAACAATGCGATTACCTCATCCACCGTAACTTTAATATTATCCTCGACATTGTCCTCATCGTTAGCTGTTGTAGTTGTTGTTGTTGGTGGTGATGGTGTTGACGATACAGTTATCAGTTCCACCCACTCACTGGTATTTGTTGTTGCGGTTGGTGGTGGTGGTGGTGGTAGTGCTGTTGCTGCTGACGCTGATGCTTGTCTCATAAATTCGAAAGAGAGGTTTACTTTTAACAACTCGTTGTTCGAAAATGTTATATTAAATTCCACACTTTTTGTATTTGTATTGATATTATTGGTGATATTCAGAATAGAAGCAAATTCAGGATTCGGAATAGGATTACAGTTTCCTAGCGAATTATAACCGAATAGTAAAATAATTGCAATGATTATTATTCGCAACATTTTTATTTATTTATTATATTTTTCCTCCCCCCGTTTTGATTGTAGTTTCTAGCTTGCAGTTCGACTTGCTACTAATGCTTGCTTGCTTGCTGGCATTCTCGCAGAGATCGAAATAGAAAAAATATTCGCATATATGTATATATATGTATGTATATATTTATAATATTTTTCTAACCTCGTTTGATAGCGGTGTACATTCGAATAATTTATCATGAATTATGAGACAGTATGCAGATGTTTTTGGAGGGATATTACTTGGTGTTTTAATCTCAATTCGTATATCAATCGGTCCGCTTTTTACTGCTTCATTTTGGTGCGTTACATCTAAGACAATAATGGGAGCCTTATTTTTATAAGTCTCTAGCGATAATAACGGTTGTGACTCACAGCCGTAGTAACTTTTTTGAAAATTGATATACATATCGTATAATAGTGCATATCTATTATATGTAAAATTTTGATTTAATCCATCATAGGGATATACTTCAGAATTTAGATATACTTTCACATCGACTAAATCGCAAAGAGCATACTTCTTATTCAGTTTCAACAGCTAATTTAACACTCCAAATAAATGTAGCAGTCTGTGGAACTACTGGGTTATAATATATATCCCAACTCCTGAAGGGAATCAATAATGATGTTTGTTTGTTTATCACATTAAACATGTACAATTTATAAGCATCAGACAATTGGACATGTGGCATTTTCCAAACAATGCTCGAAATCGTCATTTTCAATTCACTCATTGTTAAAGCTTCAGCAGTGCTCTTATAAACATCATCGTTATCTTTTCCTCTTAATAGAACTAGCTCGTGTTTCCCATTGAGCAGTATTTTATTGTAGTCCTCAGAAAATCCAAGTAACAAGTTCAACGGCACGCAAAAATTAAAGTTTCCTCTTTCAAGTTTTAAATTGTCTGCGATGGACCATCCAGAATTTTCGAGCAAGTGTTCTTGATTTTGTTTAGTTGATAAAAAATTTTTTAAATCGCTTGTTACACCCAAATGTCGTGTTCGGTCAATTTCAATACCATTCAATTCATATCGTATTTCACTAAATAGGTACGCCATACAATTATTCAATAGAGCTATTGTGGTTTCGATTTTATCATCAACTTTTGTGATATGTCCTTGAATGTGAAGAAAACTTTCGCTTGGCAACACATACAAATCTTGATTTTGTATGGCAATCCGAATTTCGTCATTGTTCTCATACGACCGCAAGTAGGGTGAATAACTATGATAATCTTTCTTTATTATTGAATTATCAATAGTCGGTTTCTCGAGCACGTTAATTATATGCGACATTTTTTATTACTTTTTTTTTTTTATTTGAATCCTAAACTCAATAAAAATTTTTTATTGCACTCCGTTAACGGGATTTGTTGTTGTTGTCGTCGTCGCCGTCGTCGTCGTTGTTGTTGTTGTTGTTGTTGCTGTCGAGTAGCTAATCTGTTCAACGTTGGTAAAGCGAGTGAGGGGGAATTAAGTGATAATGCCTTTTTATAGACGTTGTTTTTGTTGTTGTTGTATATAATCATTATACCCGTTACTCGTAGAGTAAAAGGGTATACTAGATTCGTCGGAAAGTATGTAACAGGCAGAAGGAAGCGTTTCCGACCCCATAAAGTATATATATTCTTGATCAGGATCACTAGCCGAGTCGATCTAGCCATGTCCGTCTGTCCGTCTGTCCGTCTGTCCGGATGAACGCTGAGATCTCGGAAACTATGAGAGCTAGGCTATTGAGATTTGGCGTACAGATTCCTGAGCTTCTTACGCAGCGCAAGTTTGTTTCAGTAGACTGCCACGCCCACTCTAACGCCCACAAACCGCCCAAAACTAGAACTCCAACAGTTTTGATGCTAGATAAAAAATTTTAACGGAAATGTATTGTTCTCATCAATAACTATCGATTGACCTAAAAAAAAGTTTGCCACGCCCACTTAAACGCCCACAAACCGCGAAAACCTGTGACGCCCACAATTTGCATGCTACATAAAAAATTTTAACTGAAATGTATTGGTGTCGTCAATACCTATCGATTTATCCAAAAATAAATTTGCCACGCCCACTCTAACGCCCATAACGCTTAAATCTGTCTACCGCCGGTAGGTGGCGCATTTTAATCTCGTTTTGCTGCTTGCATATCTCCATTTAGCTGAGTAACGGGTATCTGATAGTCGGTACTCGGTAGGTACTCGACTATAGCGTTCTTCCTTGTTTTTTTTTTTATATTGGCTTTAAATGCAATCTTATTGTAATTCTTTCACCGCGAAAATTAATCAGATTACCGTCTTGATCACAGATTTTTAAAGTTATCGAATGTATTTCTTTTGTGTTTACTGGTAGATATATAACATTTTGTGGTACCTCAGTTATTTTATATCCCGGACTAACGACAAGCGCAAACTGATGTAGTGTGTGTGCTGTTTCGTTGTTTATATATGTTCCATTTATAATATTGCATTGTACACAAATGCTATTAATTTTTGTGATATCAATTGCCTTATCAGAAGTATGTAATATATTAGGACCTAATGTATTCGAAATGAATCCCAATAAAGAGCCGATTGACTTTTCCTTATTGAAATATATTTCATCATTCATAGATAAAATTTGGGACTTCCGTCGGGCTCATTCTTTGTTAATTTTGTATATTTTCGCGTCAATAGGTCATTAATATCGCTGATTTCATAGGAACCTACGGGGATCTTTATCGTATGTTTGCCAATATGAAATAAATTATTGCCTACGTCAACGTTTGGAATTGAATTATAAGTGTCCAGACTGATTAACGCACACTGATAGTTCTGATCAAGTTCAATTGGAGGAAAATAATCTGCAACAAGTACTGACGTATTGCCTGTTAGTGTTAATGTTATCGACATCTTAACGGTTCGGGAGGGAATGAAATGCTTATAGGCTTTACACATGCACATATATAGTATGCTGCGTGTGTGTGTGTGTTTACAAATCAATCCAGGAATTATGCTCTGATGAGAATCCTAACCATTTAACGAATGCTCTACCATTTCGACGTCTAATAACCTTCTCCACTAGATATATATCGGGAAATTTAGTTTTCATCAGCTCATATTCGTAAAATCCTCCCTTAATATCATTTCCCTGATAATCTTTCAATATATACGTAATGGGATTGATATTTTGTATCCGTTTGATTTGGAATATCTCAGTTGTCCAGTTTGGAGAATAACCTTTTTCGAACACATGTTTATATTTACTTATTCGCACATAATCGTCAACTTTGAATTTTGGTTTATGAGTGATTTTCAGATGATTGTAAACGGTTTGGAGGAGTAATTCTTCATTTAAAAAAAATATACATCGTTTGGCGCCATCAGAATTGTTTTATGGTATTTGTTATTATATTTAGCAATCAATGCCTTATAGATATTAATCCATTTGTAGCTACCTTGATAGCTGAACTCTTTAAACATCATATTTTTGAGGGTTCTATTAAATCGTTCAACGATGCTGGCTTTTAAAATACTATACGATGAATAATGATTAATATGATTTAATTTCATCAGATTTTGAAATGTCTTATTGAAAAATTCTTTGCCATCATCTGTTTGTAAGTTTTTCGGTTTTCTTTGTGCGTCATCGAAAATGCTTTTCATACTTTTTGTGACGCTGTCTCCTGTTTTGTTTTTAATAGCAACAGCCCATGCTTGCTTCGAAAAAGTGTCAATAACAGTTAGGAGATAACGATATCCCTTATTATATAATTGATAGGGTATCATTTCAACTAAATCGGCTTGCCATAAATCATCTATCCCCTTCATTATCACACGTCGTCTGGTAAAATTTTTTCGTCCTTGTCTATGCAACTCTTCGGTGAGTTGCCTTTTATCCGCGTTCAAGTTGCTGTTGTTGTTGTTGTTGTTGTTGTTGTCACTCATTTTGTTTTATTTTATTGTCAATATATTTAACAACAATGGGGAACTGTACTTTAATTTTTTTCACCTCATCCGTAGGTAGCTGTGTAGAGAGTAATTTAAAGAGAACGTCCTCAAGCCGTCTAATATTTTATTCTAATCGCTCTATATACTTAGTATAAATAACTTGTGAGTAGTCCTCTAAGGATAATTTTATAAAATTCGCACTTTCAGCGACATCTAAGTTAATATTTTCTTCCAATGTAATTATTTTGCTTTTTATAATATTTATGCTCTGTCTCAAGCTGTTTAAATCAATATCCGTTTTCTCTTGTCGATTTAAGATATATTTTTTTAGACTTGAACCGCTTCCTCCTCCTCCTCCTCCTCCTCCGGACGATGAGGAATTCGAGCTTTCACCAAATTTATTAATCTGATTCATTTTATTATATTTGCCTCTCTAAGCTCTTCTATAATGGATATAATTTCGTTTTTGTGATTGGTATTTCCAGCACTGTCGGATGCTAATAGTAATCGCAATCTCTCGATTAATTCATTCGGATCATTCCAATACTTGTATCCTCTATCCTCCTTGGAGTAAGATTTTGTTGTTGGTGCTGCTGCTGCTGCTGCTGCTGTTTGTGTTGTAAGCAAGAAACCTTTGCCAATAAGTTGTGTTTTCGGTTTGAATAAATTTTTTATAATATGCTGATATTTAAAGGATTTGGACCCCTTAACTTGAGAACTATTCTGGTATTTTCGTTTGTATGCGTTTGTTCTCAACAGAATATCTCGATAATTTTTCAAGTCCAGATTTGAATAATGCGCGGGTCGCGTGTGAAATAGCAATTGAAATAGACCAGGAGTTAATTTCCATTTTTCCCTATCAATAATAATTGTATTATTATTATTATATTTCAATTTACTATTAGCCATTCACCATTTTCTTTTATATTCAGACCATACAGCATGTCCAATTGTTTTTGACTTTTTAAAAGCTGAATATTACGCAAAAACGGTGATTTCATCGAAACTTTTCTTCTCTTGATTGCAATTTGTTTTTCCTTTTTGATCCCATTGTTGTTGTTGTTGTGGTTTGGTTGTTGTTGCTGTTGTTGTTGTTTTTGCAGTTGTGGTTGTGGTTGTTGTTGTTGTTGTTGTTTTGTCTTGTTATATCTGGGATATCTGGGTCCATTTATCAAAAAACTTTTCTCAAGCATAGAATCTTTTTTCGATTAATTTTAATCTCTTATTAGAGGAAGAAGAAGAAGAAGACTGAGGCAGAGATAAATTTTCTGTGTGAGCACTTCTTTTTTTTGTTTTTTTTTGGGGAGTGTGAGTGTGTGTGGTCTTGGCGCAAAATTTACAGTGTTCAACGATGTGTTTTTTTTTAAGTCTACGAAATTTGGGTCCATTGACCTTACGACTTTTTTCAAGCATAGAATTTCTTTGTAGCAGATTAAAAGGTAATTTGAATCTCTTGTTATTAGGCTGGACTGCTGCTGCTGCTGCTAAAGATAAACTCTCAGTGTTAGCATTACGTTTGAGATTTTTAAAAAGACTCCATTTTAAATCGTAATCATCATCATCAACATCAGCAGCAGCAGCAGCAGGGAGAGCTGGGGGGCAGGAGGAGCAGGAGGGAGAGGGAGAGCAGCAGATGTACTACTACTAACTACTGCGTTGTCGTCGTGTGCAGGAGTGTTTTCTAATAAACTAGTGTATTTTGCTCTATCTAAAAATAAAGTATAATTTGATAGGATATCGTTGGAAGTATCTATCAAGTCGGGTGGGTTGGTGTTGTTGTTGTTGTTGGTTATTGGAAAACTCGTTATTTGCGGACGATTGCCATTGTTAGCAGCAGCAGCAGCAGTAGCATGCTGGATGTTTCTTCGTTGATAAGGTCTTCTCTTCCTTCTGTTTGCATTAAAGGATTTCACTTTTCTTTTTTCCCGCACTTTTATCCCCAAATCGTCGTCATCGTCGTGGTCGTCGGTGTCTAGTCTTCTTCGCATAACCCTCTTTGGAGAGTATCGTCTTTTGTGTTTAAGCATTTCAACATGTTGTTGCTGTTGTTGTTGTTGTTATTGTTGTTGTTGTTGTTGTCCTTCTCGACGACGACCTCGATGCTGATCATCATATTTTATCAGTTCACGCTTATTGTTGTTGTTGTTGTTGTTCGGGTTAGTCGGATTCTCAACGTTGTATTTAGTATCCGCCTTCTTGTTCTTTTTTAGAAAATTTTCCGCAATCACATTCAAAGGTTTTGTAATTAGTGTAAAGGTATTTTCCAGCATATTTGTTCGATCCATTTCATTCGACTTCATGCTCTTCAATTTCTGTGTCAACAACAATCTGGTTTGAACCAAATCATCCAACACTTTAGACTTATTTTTTGATTTCACCATTGCTGTTGTTGTTGTTGGTGTTGTGTTGTTGTTTGTTTAAAATACAATTATTTACTAGTAAAAAATATGATATTATCGCATATTATATATATATAGCTGATACGGAGCTGATCCTAAGCTGATGCTGAGCTGATCCAGAGCTGATCCCAAGCTGATGCCGAGCTGATCCAGAGCTGATCGAGAGCTATTTGTGTGTGTGTGTGATTTTATAGATGTATAAAACTATCGAATCCTTTTCTATATCGTCCCTTATCAATATCATTATCTTTACTTATGAGAACAAATTCATATTTTTGCTTCCAGCATTCCTCACAAATTTTTAAAAATTGCTTAAAAGTCATATCGCCTATAACATGATCATTGTAAATATGTTTAATATTCATCTCATCTTGTTTAAAAATTATAATCAAATTATCGTTGTCACGTATTAAATGTTTTGGTATTTTTGTATAAGTTTGACATAGATAGAAGGAGTCTATGTGTTTGTGGCGGCCCATACAGAAATAATCTCTTATTGCTGTTTGCTTATCACAGATTACGTCATCAAATATCATAATTGCGTGTGGTCTAGCTCTTTCTGGACTGACGACTTTCTCCTTGTCTGAAAACGTGAACATGTGTATCCCCTTAATTGGTTTAATTAATTTCATTAAATATTGATACTTGGGCTGATACAGCGATTTTGAATATATGTATATATTTTGAAATTTAAGTCCATTGGGACTTTCGATTAAACTTATCATTACGTTTGTCTTTCCACAATTAGACGGTCCCACAATTAGAGCTCGTATTGAATTCGGTAATAATGGGCTATGTATAATTTTTCCGCTCCTATCCCCCTCACCACAAATTCGATCGACATTTCGAACTTTAATTTGTCTGGTTTGTTTTATAAATCGCATTTTGTTGTTGCTATTGTTTTAGCTGTTGTTGTTGTTGTTGTTGTTGTTTTACTGAACAAATTTTTGCAACTACTAATGAAAATACTATAAATATTTGAGTATATATTTCGTTTTTGTTTAATATACGATTGACATCGAAACAGAATAGTCATAAAACAAGCAACATACACGAACACACACACACACACACACACACACACACACACACACACACACACACATACACGGGGACAGACGGTTCAGAGTTGACACTCTCCGCCGACAAGTTGACCTGAACATCGGTCGCCAATACATCGAGTTTTTGGTCGTTGCAAATCGGGCTTAATACCTAAAAGTGCGTTTGATTAGTGCGGGACACCTCAGGTTGCAGGTACGTACCACAGAAGCGACAGGAAGGTTCTACCCAGCCAACAAACCACACTGCTACGGTTGCAAAGGGTGGCCAATCTTGGTGGACAGAAGGGGGGATCCTCACTCTCCCGCACCCACACAGCAACACTCCACTCCAGAGCGCCACATATACTTGGTTCTGCTCACAGCTTCCACAAGCCGCACACGCGCGGTTTTTCCGGCACAAACAAACAACATCGATCAGCTGATCGCAGTGCTGGACAGCGCCGTCTCTAACTGCGAGCTTAACAGCGAGCTTAACAGCGGGCTTAACAGCGAGCTTAACAGCGAGCTTTCCCCGCTGAGCTATACAGCTGCTAAGCGGCGAGCTCCTACGAAGTCGGTTGCCCGGGAATTTCAAATAAAATAAAACCACCTTCGCCACTGCCTATAGGGGTGGATGCGCAAAAAGCCAAGTTACCGGCCAACTTCCAACCCCACCGCGATAGCGGCGCCAGCGCAAACGGGGCTCTGGGGACCGAGTCGGAGCGGTATAGCTCCCATCAGGCAGTAACCGGGGGAAATCCCGGCTCACCGAGGGACCTCCGGCTAGTGCAGGCGATGGATAGGGAGAAATCGTCCGGACATGACGAGACCCAGGCTCTTGCAGTTGCCAGGGCAGAAGAAGAGCTGCTAAAGAAGTTTCAGATGATGAAACAGAAGGTGCAGCGGTCGCCAACGGGGATGGAGCAGGCTCCCGATGCCCACCCAGTGTCAGCGCCTCCCAAAGTGACTGGGCCTGTGTTCAACTTCGGCAGTAACGAGGATGAACAAACCACCCCGAAGAGAAGTCGGGAACCAACCAGCCCTGAAGAGGCGATCGATGGAGCCCACAAGAGGCAGCGGGTGCAGAAAAGCGCCGCAGCTCTCACCGATGAGCTGGGCAAGATGCTCGATGAGATGATCGCGAAGTTCACGGACACAAAAAGCAACAACAAGAAGGTAGTCCGCCATGTCACACAGGCCACGATCGACTCATTGCATGCAATGAAGAAGCTGCAAGGCGAGATCAGTGCGACGCTGGATGAATCCCGAGCCAGGGGTCAGACCGCCAGCGCAACCCAGCAGACAACACCATCGCTCGTTGCCCCACGACAAGAAGGCATAGAGCGAACGCATACTGGCGCGGGGAACCCAGGCAGGGACCCGCCAAGAAACCCGCCCTAGCAGCAGGTGATACGTAAAACCAAAAAGCCCCACGAGACTGCAGCGAGTATTGGGGAAGGCAAAGACCACGTGAGCCGCACCGAGAAGCGCAGGAATCAGCGCTCTGACGCTATCCTAATCAAATGCTGCGAAGGAACGTACGCAGACATGCTCAAGCTGGTCAAAACCGAGCCTACCCTTCAGGGGCTTAAGGATGGGGTGCAAGGCATACGCAGGACAGCCAATGGGAGTCTGCTACTCAAGATGCAGAAACCCTCAGACCCAGCCACGCAGAAACTGCATACTGCCATCAAGTCGGCCTTCAGCGGCAAAGCCGAAGTGGCTATGCTGGAAGACACGGTGCAAGTGGAAATCCGCGACCTAGACCTAATGACCACCTGCGAGGAGGTTCTACAGGCAGTCTACGCTGAGGAGGAGTGCGACATCCCGGCGGGCGCTGCACCTAGGATGCGGAAGGCGTATGGCGGAACCCAAACGGCGACGGTCCACCTCAGACCTGAGCATGCGCAGCGCATCCTCGACAAGGGGAAAATCAGGGTTGGATGGGTAGTCTGCCGCATAAGACAGAAAGTGGAGCCTAGGCGATGCTACAAATGCATGGGATTAGGCCACATGTCAGCCAGATGTCCAGCGTCGGAGGCAACAGCCAAAAACACGCAGCAATCCTGCTTCAGATGTGGCAAGGATGGCCACAAGTATAAAACTTGTACCCAGGGCAAACCAAAATGCATCATCTGCACAAGAAGCGGAAAATCTGGAGGAGAGGCCGAACACTCGACCCTCAGCAGTGCGTGCCCTGAATACCGGAGAGCCATGCACGATAAATTGCATGGTTAAGGTCCTACAGCTGAACCTTAACCACTGCAGAGCGGCGCAGGACCTGCTAGCACAGACGGTCATCGAGCAGCAGGCTGAGGTGGCAATACTCAGCGAGCCCTACAAGGACAAGCACGAAGGCGTATGGCAACGCAGTTCGGACGGCAGAGCAGCAATATGGAGCTGCGGGCAGCCCCCTGGACACCTATCGCAAAGGGCTTCCAGGACGGGATACACCAGAGCGAAGATCAAAGGGATCACATTCTACAGCTGCTACATAGCCCCGAGCGCACACATTAGCGAATTCAGAACAATAATGCAGGAGATCGCTGATGACGCACGCGGTAGGTCCCCTATCCTCATCGCAGGTGATTTCAACGCATGGTCCACAACATGGGGCAGCGCTAGTACGACGCAGCGGGGAACCATCCTCCTTGAGGCAGTGGCTTCGTTAAACGTATGCCTACTCAATGAAGGTAATAGACCAACCTTCAGCAAGTCAGGTCGGGCGTCAATAATCGACCTGACCTTCGCTAGCCCTGAACTGGCACGCAACTGTGTATGGAGGGTGTCAGACATATACACCCACAGCGACCACGCCCTGATCATCACCCAGACAAGCCCCAGACTGACCGCCCCAAGCAGCCGCCAAACGACATACAAAGCGCATACCCTGAACACAGTGTCCCTCCTAGCACACATGGAAGGCGTCTGCGTTACAGGAGACGCTAACACATGCGCGAGGAACATAGCCGAGAGAGTGAAGGAGGCGTGCGACGCATCTATGGAGAAGGCCACGAAAGGTGGTAACGGGCGAAGACCAGTACCATGGTGGAATGACGAAATAGGGAGCGCGAGGAGAGACTGCCTAGCGGCCCGGCGCAGGTGTCAGAGAAGCAGAGGACGCGGAAGCCAGGAGCTAAGGGAAACAACCTACAGAGCTAAGAGAAAGGTGCTGAAGAACGCGATTAAAGCTAGCAAGGCCAGATGCTTCCAAGAGCTGTGCGAAGCGGCGGATGCAGAGCCATTCGGGTCAGCATACAGGATGGTCATGGGTAAGCTCAACAGAAAGCCGACCCCTACCGGACACGTACAGCTTGGCCAAATAGTGTCCACCCTGTTCCCCACCCAGCCGCCCCTTACCTGGCAAGCTACCGGGGAAGGCGATACTGTTCTCACCAGCGAAGCCGAAGTCCTGGCTGCGCTAACGAAAACCAAAGTCGAAAAAGCCCCTGGCCCCGACGGCATTCCCAATGCTGCACTGCACACATTGGTGGCAAACTTCCCTGGTATATTCACGGAGATGTACAACATGTGTCTCACCCAACGAACCTTCCCCATAGGTTGGAAGCGACAAAGGTTGGTGCTTATCCCAAAACCGGGCAAGTTGAACGACGACGCATCCTCATACAGACCCCTATGTATGCTGAATACAACGGGGAAAATATTCGAGCGCATAATCTGCACCCACCTCGAAAAAGAACTCGACCAACTCAGAGCGTTATCGGACCACCAGTTTGGCTTCCGGAGAAAAAGAAGCACTATTGACGCGATCCAAACGGTCACCCAACTGGCTGCTAACGCAATCGAAGGAGAAAGGTGGCTAAAGGTGGCAGAGTGCTCACATATTCCTCTGATGCTGGAGAGCACGAGTACCTGGTGACAGGAGGAGTACCTCAAGGCTCAGTCCTGGGCCCGATACTGTGGAACGTCATGTACGACGGGATCCTAAGGCAGGTACTACCCGAAGGATGCACAGTTGTGGGATTTGCGGACGACATAGCGCTGGTAACGGTAGCGAAAACCCTCGATGAGATCACGGATAGATGCAGCCTCTCGATAGACACCCTTATGTGCTGGCTCGCAGACAACGGGTTAGCAGTCGCCGAGCACAAAACGGAGGCAGTGCTCATAAGCAGCAGGAAGACTGTGGAGAAGGCCACAATACGAGTCGGATCAACTGTAATAGAAACAAGCGCCTCAATCAAGTATCTTGGAGTACTGATCGACCACAGGCTATCGTTTAAGACGCACCTATCGTATGCCGCAGCCAAAGCATCCAGATCGACTGCAGCCATCTCAAGGATGATGGCCAATACTCGAGGACCAAAGCAGCACAGCAGAAGGATTATAGCGACAGTGGTGACATCTATCATAATGTACGCCGCGCCCATATGGGCCGAGGCTATGAAGACCGCATCATACAGCTGCCAGTGCAAAGCTGTCTACAGACGCTGCGCACTGCGCATCACAAGCAGCTTCTGCACGGTATCTGAGGAAGCCGCGCTAGTGGTAGCCGGTACTATACCGATAGACCTGCTGGCGGCAGAACGAAGAACTGGGAGCACAGGGAGCAGGACCCAACGCGGCAACACGATCGAGGCATGGCAAATTAGGTGGAACAATGCGACCACAGGGCGGTGGACGCACAGGCTAATTCCCAGTCTAACCCCATGGCTGCAGAGACGACACGGACAGGTAGACTTCTACCTCACGCAGATGATCTCCGGGCACGGATGCTTTAAGGAATACCTGCATAGGTTTAAGCACGAGCCAAACCCCTACTGCGACCACTGCGGCACAGGAAGCATCGAAGACGCGGAGCACGCGCTATTCATCTGCCCCCTATACGATAGGAACCGAGCCGAAGCTGAAACGACAACCGTATGTAACCTGACAGCGGACAACGTGATCAGCTGCATGCTGGAAGATCAAAGCAAGTGGGACGCGATAGCCAACATGGCCGCTGGCATCCTGAAGGATCTTAGGCGTCGAGAACGGAGTCGACGCATGGAGTCATAAGGACGAGCGGCAACCTGACCGCCATCCGTCCCGCGAAGTATAGCTTTGCGGCAGTCCCGCGGGATCGGAACTTTTTCTACCTCTCCTCTTCTTCTACCACTTATATTCTTGTATATATTTAAGCTTATTTAATAATCTAATCTAATAATAATCTAATAATCTCGTTTTAAAGTCAGTGTAGCGACGGTCTTTACGTAAAAAGTGTACGGTGTATAGTGCGAGACACTCCGGGACTAGAGGTACGTACCAGGGCACTGTTCCGGCGGGGCCTCCGAACGTATCCCCAAGTCTTAAACTGGTGAGGCTGCTGTCGGTTCGTGGGCCAGGGGGGGGATCCTCTCCCGCGCCCATCGAGTGAGAGGCTTTCACCTCGAATTCTCTCTCACGCGCACAGCATCCACAAGCTGCCACCCGCGCTTTTTTTCCCTCATCACTGCAAACAACAAAATCAGCTGTTTACAGTGTTGAACAACGTCGGGGTAGGAGCTTAACAGCGCGGATCCCCGCGCCTAACAGCACATAGTGTTGGAAAGCGCCATAAACGCGGGCCCAGCCAAAGTTTTTGAATTTTGAATATTCGAAATTCTCCAAATTCTGGCACCGGGATTCAGGGACGGCAAAAGGCAGAAGGCCAAGGATTGGGCTAAATTCCAACCCCTCCGCCGCGGCGGTGTCTATCAAAAGGGGCACTGGGGACCGAAAAGGGGCGGTATATCCCCCATCGTAAGCCTAGGGGAAATCTGTGGCCAGCGCGGGAGCCTCCCTCGAACAAACCGGGTAGCCCGAGATGGAGGAGGCTGAAAACCCTTTCGCGGGCAGACCAGTGGTGGCAAGATCTCCCCGCCAGCCGAGGGAAGACCGACGGAGTTGCAGCGGCATTTAAGAAGGGCAGCAAGCTCGCCCGCTCGCCGGCACCTTCGACAACCCAAGTCGATGAGCTGATCGTAGACACCGAGGAAGCTAAGGATACCCCTAAGAGGACGCGTGATCCTGCGAGCCCAGCTAACTCGCAGAGGACAACGCCGGCCAAAAGGAGCAAGGCCTCCCACGAGGCAACCTGTCTGGAGGATCTCTTGGAGCTGGGGAAGCTTCTGCAGGAGGTATCCACCAAGATGATGGACAAGACGGCGCGCCACATAACTGTCGCCACGAGGGAGACGTTCGTGCGCATGAAGGCGCTTCACACGAACATCCTAGAGGCGAACAGAGAGGGCGGCAAGGACGACAGCATCAGGGTGAATGGGCAAGATGCTGCAATTGTGTGCGCGAAATGCTCTCAAAGCCTGCAGAGCGCCGACAAAGAACAGCAGACAACGCCTGTCTGGAGGAGAGATTCTGCTGCGCAAACGGAGCCTTGGCGAAGGATAAGCCAGCCAACTGTGGCTGGAGGATCCGCGGCTCAAGTGGCCCCACCATCCACGCGCCCAACGCAGCAGAAAAGTGCCAAAGCTCCCAGGAGCACCCAAAAGAACCCGCCAAAAGGGCCACAAGAGAGAGATGCGACGCACGCTGGTGCCAGTAAGACTGTGAGCCCCGCAATTCCGGTCGCTGAGTGGGAGGTGGTCAAGAAAAAGCCGAGGGCCACGCGTCGCGCCAGACCCGACGCCGTCGTTGTCCAGGCGAGCGGGAAATCGTACATCGAGGTGTTAGCCATGGTGACTCGAAGGGAAGATAAACAGCTGTCGGACTTGGGAAGCTGTGTATCCAAGGTACGCCGCACCATTAACGGCAACCTACTGCTCGAGGTGGCCAAAGGCAGCGCAGAAAGTGCAGAAGCCATGAAGGAGAGCATAGCGAGGGTGTTAGGCGACGCAGCGTCAGTGCGAGCCATGTCGGACGAGACCAAACTGCTCGTTCTGGAGATACGAGACATCGACTCCATCGACGGAGCAGGAAATCTGCGCTGCGATTGCGAGCCAGTATGGTATCGACGCGGAGCGCATCAGAGTTCGGAGTCTTCGTCGAGGCTACGCGGAGTCGCAGCTAGCTGTGATCAGCTTGCCCTACTCCCTGGGGAAAACCGTCCTCCATCGTGGCGAGGTACGGATTGGATGGACCATCTGCAGGATCCGGGAAAGAACAGGCCCCCCAAGATGTTTTAAATGCTTGGAATCCGGGCATATTGCAGTTAACTGCAAGAGCCTAGTGGACAGGAGCGATTGCTGCATGAGATGTGGTGAAAAAGGGCACAAGGCAGCCAAGTGCAGCAAGGAGCCTTCATGTTTATTCTGCTCTGCGGCAGGAAGAAAGGAGACCAGGCACCAGGCAGGAAGCAGACTCTGCCCAGCCACAACCAGCGGGACAGGGAGACCTCGGCCGTCAAGCAATTGATTCAGCTAAATCTGAACCATTGTAGGGCCGCGCAGGACCTCCTGAAGCAGACGGTGCGTGAGCTGGGTTCTGAGGTGGCGATACTCAGTGAGCCATACAGAGTGGAAAGCAGCAGCGATTGGGTCACGGATCGCACAGGCAAAGCTGCACTGTGGCTCTGCGGCGTGAGTGTTCCACCAATGCGGGACACGATGGCAGTAGAGGGATTTGTCCGAGCGAACGTAGGCGGCACATGGATCTACAGCTGCTACCTGGCCCCCAGTCTATCACTGACGTCCTTTAGCAGGATCATGAACGAGCTGATCAGCGACCTAAGAGGAAGGAGCAACGTGGCGATCGGAGTCGACTTTAACGCCTGGGCCGAGGAATGGGGCTCCCTCTATACCAACGCCAGGGGGCGCACCATCCTTGAAGCAATTGCGTCTCTGGACATCGTCCTGTTGAACGAGGGCTCCCAGCACACCTTCAACAGAGCTGGGGCCGGTTCAATCATCGATCTATCGTTAGCGAGCAGCTCGTTATCCCGTAGCACACGCTGGAGGATAGGCGAGGTGTTCACGGCCAGCGACCATGAGGCCATCCTGCTGACAGTTGGCGGTCCACCGTGCCAAAGCCAGCCGATGACCGGGCCAAGAAAAGCCTACCGCCAGGACACCTTTAGGACACAGACCTTCGCCAGCGCACTGGAGGGATTGGCTGTATCTGAGCTGGACTCAGCAGATGTAGCAGCGAACAAATTGGCAGCCAGACTGGAGGAAGCCTGTGACCAAAGCATGCAGCAGCGTAAGACCTTTCGGAAGCACCACGCGCCAGTGTACTGGTGGAGCGAGGAAATCGCTAGCTTGCGCAGGACCTGCCTTCGAGCCAGGAGGTTAGTCCAAAGGGCGAGAGGCACCGCAAACCTTTCTGCCTGCAACTCTAGCTTTAAGAGTGCAAAGAAGGCACTCAAACTGGCGATTCGGGACAGCAAGAGGGAGAGCTACCTCAAGCTCTGTGACGAGCTGGAAAACGACCCATGGGGAAGAGCCTACAAGACAGTGGTCAAGCGTGTGAGTGCCGGCAACAGGTCGCCTACTGACCCAGCGGTCCTGGAAGGCATTGTCCAAGTGCTGTTTCCAGAGGGTCGCCGCCATTGCATCCCCCGATGGACGCGACAAATTGGGAGCCAGATATGGCCGGTCACGGAGACGGAACTATTGTCTGCGGCAAGGAACCTGAAGAGCAAGAAGGCACCCGGGCCGGATTTGGTCCCGAACAGGGCAGTGAAGACCCTGCTATCCCTCCATCCGGGCGTGGTAGCATCGCTCTACAACACGTGCATGCTGGAAGGGACCTTCCCCGACAGGTGGAAGCGCCAAAAACTTCTGCTCCTGCCGAAGCCAGGGAAACCAGCGGGCGAAGCTTCTTCCTATAGACCCATCTGCCTGCTGGACACTATAGGCAAGGTCTTCGAAAGGGTCATTGCAACAAGGCTTAACGCTGCTATGGAGGACGCCGGTGGACTGTCTTCCAACCAGTACGGTTTCCGTAAAGGGAAATCTACACTGGACGCGATAGAGAGGGTCACCAATATTGCTGCTAAAGCCATCGCGGGTACCAGATGGAAAGGTGGGACGAAAAAGTATTGTCTAGTGGTCACGCTGGACATACGGAACGCGTTCAACACAGCCGATTGGGGGAGGACACTGGAGGCACTACGGTCCTTCAACATCCCGGATTACCTGCTGAATGTAGTGCACAGCTACCTCAGCAAATGGGAGTTGGTCCTAGATACCTCTGTGGGCCCCAGGACGTACGAGGTGACAGCCGGTGTTCCTCAAGGCTCGGTACTGGGCCCTCTGCTTTGGAACACGATGTATGACGGTGTTTTGAAGCTCCCACTGCCGAGCAGCACCGACATTGTGGGCTTTGCGGATGATGTCGCGCTGGTTGTGGTGGCCAAGGAAGTTGCGGCCGTGGAGGCAGCTGCAAACTGCGCAATTCGAGCAGTGGAGGGGTGGCTCGCAGTGGCGGGCCTAGAGCTGGCCCCTCACAAAACTGAGGCGGTGCTGATTTCAAGCAGGAAAGCAGTGGAGTCGGCGCATATCCAGATCGGAGGGTCAACGATAACTTCTCAGCGTGCCATAAGGTACCTGGGAGTCATGCTGGACACCCGCCTCTCCTACCGCGAACACCTGGAGTTCGTAAACAAGAAGGCAAGCGAAACCACAGGATCGCTCTGCAGGATCCTGCTGAATACCAGGGGACCGAAGCAGGACAGACGCAGGCTCCTCGCGACTGTTGTCAAGTCGCAGTTGCTGTACGCGGCTCCAGTGTGGGCTGAGGCCACTGCTGTGAGTAGCTACATGCGAGGTGTTAACTCGACGTACCGCCTGTGCGCCGTTAGAATTTCGAGTGCCTTCAGGACGATCTCGGACGACGCAGCCCTTGTCATCGCAGGCCAAGTTCCCCTGTGTGAACTGGTGCGGGAGGCCAAGGAGATTCGCGCGGCTCTAGCAGGCGAACAGGCGGACCGCAGTACCAAGACCGAGGTGAAGAGAAGAGCCAGGATGCAGAGCGTCGTCAACTGGCAGGCAGCCTGGGACATCTCCAGCAAGGGTCGCTGGACGCACAAGCTCATCCCCAGCATAGAGCCATGGCTAAGTAGGAAGCACGGCCAGGTGGATTTTTACCTCACGCAGGCGCTGAGTGGACACGGCTGCTTCCGAAGCTTCCTTAAGCGCTTCGGGCACGACACGGAGGACGGTTGCCCAGAGTGCGGCAGCGGCATTGTCGAGGACGCTCAGCATGTCCTTTTTGAATGTCGCCGCTTTGGCTATGACCGCCAGATACTCACGGAGACCACCGGGGCAAGAGTTCGGCCAGAAACCTTTGTGCCCCTCATGCTGCTGAAGGAGGCGAATTGGGAAGCGACGGCAGCCTACGCAGCGAGCGTACTGCGAACGCTGCGTCGCACCGATATCGAGAGGAGAGAAGTAACAGCCTAGGTGGCTACCATTGCGCGAAGCAATACCTTGCGGTGATACCGCGCAACCACGGCCCCCTACTCCTGTTCTTGAACTCACTTTTAATGTATATAGCTGTATGAAATAAATGAATATAAAAAAAAAAAAAAAAAAAAAAAAACACACACATACACACACAGAAATGCAAATGCATAAATGTAATTATTCAAATAACAAAATATCAATAATGCCTATAAATTATAAACATAAATTAAATTCATATCAGTATCGAATTGGTAGTGGATTCGTTAACAACTTCATTAACAATCTACCAATTGAACTTCATTTGCCAGGATATATATATATATTGTGGGCCAGGCACAAAACTTGCGGAGCGCTTGAAACGTGGAGACAAAGGGACTAATCCGCTAGATGCAGCGCGTCGAGAGCACGATATTACATATTCACCATTCAAAGACTTGAAAAATCGTCATCAGGCCGATAATATATTAGCTGAAAGAGCGTGGAAACGTTTTAAAGCGAAAGATAGCGGTCTAAAAGAACGTTCTGCCGCTTGGTTTGTGACAAGCGCTATGAAAACAAAAGTTAAATTCGGCCTAGGTATGACTAAGAACAAATCTCGTCGACGTCAACGTAAGAGGAAATCAGCTAGTAATAAAAAACAACGTCGACGTCATCGACAAACAAAAAAAAAATCATTCGCAAGCACTGTGAGCAAAACGAGACGAATTTTGAAACGAAGAAATCCTACGAGTATCGATGAAGCAATTCAGATATCTCAACAATCAATCCCACCAAGTTTTCAAAGAGGTCAACGACGACGACGACAAGGTCGACTAGGTCTTGCGAACAATATCTCCAATATTCCGAGGGTGATACCATTACCAAAAATAGGTGGATTCCTACCGTTGATACCAATATTGACTGCACTTGGTGCTCTTGGTGGTCTTGCTAGTGGTGGATCTGCTGTTGCTAAAGCAATAAACGCTGTCAAAAATGGTAAAGAACAATTTGCCGAAGCGACACGTCATAACCGCTATATGGAATCAATTGCGATGGGAAAAGGACTTTTCCTGAAACCATATAAGAAAGGCTATGGACTATTTTATAAGCCATATTCACCAAAAAACTAATAGATATGCTACCCAAACAAGCACTTACCGATATTGATTTAGTTGATTTTGGTAAACAGCATTTTAGACACTTTCGTGGTGTTTTTATGCGTGATCGTCTCCCCAAGAAACCACGGACCAACGAATGTGGGATAATAAATTTAGATAACGAAAGCGGTAGTAGCACGCATTGGGTAGCATATTTCAAGAATAGAAATTATAAAGAATACTATGATAGTTTTGGTGATTTGCAACCGCCCATTGAAATTGTGAAATATTTAAAACCACCCATTGAATATAACTATAGAAATGAACAAAAATTCAATACATATAACTGTGGTCATTTATGTTTAAAATTTTTATTTCGAAAAAATAAAATGTAATATATTTGCATACCAACAACAACAACAAAAAAATACACCTTTTTTTAATTTTAAGCTTAACTTAGTAGGCTATGTCTTTATGACCCCATGCAAGGGTGTCTATATTATTCTCTTTTATATAGCGCTTATCATCTTAATAGTTTAGAGTGACTTTTGTATACTCTTGCGTATAAATTTGATGTAATTTCGATTTAAATAGGTACATTGTTCCACCTTGCTTTATTTTTTTATACAAGCAATCTGTAAAATCGTTAATAGTTAATTTTGTCGCCTTTACTCCTTTAATTTTTATACCCGTTACTCGTAGAGTAAAAGGGTATACTAGATTCGTCGGAAAGTATGTAACAGGCAGAAGGAAGCGTTTCCGACCCCATCAAGTATATATATTCTTGATCAGGATCACTAGCCGAGTCGATCTAGCCATGTCCGTCTGTCCGTCTGTCTGTCCGGATGAACGCTGAGATCTCGGAAACTATGAGAGCTAGGCTATTGAGATTTGGCGTACAGATTCCTGATCTTCTTACGCAGCGCAAGTTTGTTTCAGTAGACTGCCACGCCCACTCTAACGCCCACAAACCGCCCAAAACTGTAACTCCTACAGTTTTGATTCTAGATAGAAAATTTTAACTGAAATGTATTGTTCTCATCAATACCTATCGATTGACCTAAAAAAAGTTTGCCACGCTCATTTAAACGCCCACAAACCGCGAAAACCTGTGACGCCCACAATTTTCATGCTAGATAAAAAATTTTAACTGAAATGTATTGGTGTCGTCAATACCTATCGATTGATCCAAAAATAAATTTGCCACGCCCACTCTAACGCCCATAACGCTTAAATCTGTCTACCGCCGGTAGGTGGCGCATTTTAATCTCGCTTTGCTGCTTGCATATCTCCATTTCCCTTTGAGTAACGGGTATCTGATAGTCGAGGTACTCGACTATAGCGTTCTTCCTTGTTTTGATCTCCGTTGTTTCAGCATTATTCATATTAGAGATTTGTATTGAATACATTTTAGCTCTGAGCCCAATAAATTCTTTTATTATATTCCCCCTGCATTCATCTTTCATCATACCTAATTTTTTTTTGTTTATCAATGGTAATTTAAAAACATTACCTTTATCATAATCTGAAGTATCGAAATGCTGATCAATTTCAAAATGAATGTCATCATAAAAATCTATAGTCTTATTATCATAGATAAAAGAATCAGTATCCATATACATTAAATTGATATTTTCTTCATATTTGGGCTTCATATAGTCATAGTGAAAATTGTACATTTTAAATTTTAATAATTCTAGAATGGTGAAGCCAATATAGACAGGCTTATCATAGAGAACATGCACTTTTTTCATTTGAATTGCAAAGAATTCATCGGCTAGTTGTAATGTATTCTTAAAATTAAATTTTGAGATAAGTGCCCTAGCTCCCAATTTTTTACCATCACTCTCCCACCTGGACACTAATTTAATTGATTTCCTCTTGTCAACGTTCTCCATTGCCTTGCCATAGACTGCATTGTTTAGCAGTTTGAAAAAATTCTTTTCAAAATCATTAACAGCCAATGTTCTGTGATGATTGTTGCAATCAATATATTTTTTAAGCCAATCAGATTGATCAAATTGTAATATTCACAGTAACAGTCCAGATCTCACCGAGTAAAGACGTGTAACTACGACAGTTAAACACCTGCTACGCAAGTGCTCACCCAAAATTATTGTGACAAACAAACAAGTGACTAAAGCAGAACCCGAAAAAACAATAACAAAACACACATAACCCACAGCAACAATAACAACGCGGGGCTCGCCCCAAGTGCACCGAGATGATACCACCCGACAAAAACAAACTATTTGCAACGAACACAAGCTTACTGAACCAACAAAAATTTATAGAAATTTCTCGTAAAGATAACCAATCATTCGAAAACGTTAACCCATTTATTATTAAAAAATCAATAGACTTTACATGTGCAAGCGAAGTTTTATCATGCAAAAAAAACAAGAGCCGGAACATTACTAGTTCAAACAAAACACATAATTCAAGCCACAAAACTACTGAAATTAAATAAAATTGGAGACATAGAAGTAATAGCTACCGAACACAAAACCCTAAATTCATCAAAAGGAGTAATATACTGCAACCAACTTAGAAATATATCCGAAGAAGAAATCCTTAAAGAGTTAAAATCGCAAAAAGTTATAGACGTATACGAATGGAAAAAAATTGAAGCAGACAAAACCGAAACATTAATGGGCCTAATTACACTAACATTTGACTCAGTTACTCTTCCCGAGAAAGTAATGATAGGGTACGAAGTAGTCTTTACTCGCCCATACATCCCAAAGCCACGCAGATGCAACAAGTGCCTTCGTTACGGTCACCCCACACCAATTTGCAAACAAGAAAACTTTATTTGTAACAATTGCTCTCAAACCAAACACACGACTGAAACCGAACAATGCTACAGAGAACCCAATTGCATAAACTGCAAAAACAACCACAAGCCAACTGATAAGAAATGCCCAGTATACATCAAACAGCAAGAATTAATTGCAATTAAAACTACTGAAAAAGTTGACCATAAAACAGCTCTCTCAATTTATTTTTCGCGCCATAACCACAATCAGGAAATTACCTTCTCCCAAACCTTGGCAAACCCACCTCCAAGCGAGGTTATCACCCAACCCAAACCCCCAAACACATCAACTATCAAACCAGCTAACACAAATCTCGAGAAAACTAAACAAAACAACACAATAAGAAGCCAACAAGCCCCCTCCAAACAACACGCATCATCCACATCACAACAACAGAGAACTCACATATCTTACGAATCAGACACTGAAGCAATAGACACCCTACCTTGTACAAGTCTTCAGCCACAAAACAAACCCGTGACTGACAGAATACTTAGAAGTACCTACAAAGAAAAATACAACACTCTCACAAAAACCCTTAAATCAAAAGACACCAAATCAAACCAACACAAAACTGATTTTATAAAGAACTCAAAAACAAAACCTAGCCAAAACGACGACGACGACAAAGAACTATAACCCCAATACATGTCATTGAAAATATTGCAGTGGAACATAAAAGGTTATACTAACCACTACAACGAACTTCTCACCATAATTAAAAAAAACTCACCCCAGGTAATATCCCTTCAAGAAACACACATACAATCCACACACAATTTACCAACACCAATTAACTACACATTAATCACTAACATAGCAACTAACAGATTCGGAGGGGTAGCTCTTCTAGTCCACAATTCTATCCAACATACGCAACACATCATCAATGAAGACTTTGAAGCAATAGCGGCCAAAATAGAATCCAAACAAACTATAATAATATACTCAATATACATAGCACCAAATAAACCACTTTCACGCAATAACCTTAATAACGTTATAAATACAAATAATCAAACAACTGGGGATCGCCACACACAAACACAAGAGGCAAAATAATCTGCAAATTCATAGAACAATCACACCTTACACTCCTAAATGATAAATCTCCCACTCATTTCACCACACACAACACCTTCACTCATATAGACCTTACTTTCTGCTCACCCTCGTTAACTCCTGTCGCAAACTGGACAATCTCTGATGACCTTTGCGGAAGCGATCATTTCCCTATCCTAATTTCCTTATTTCCTTTCGAACCACAAAACAACTACAACAAACCATTCTTTAAAATCAAAGAAGCCAATTGGGAAAAATTCTCGGACTCTACTACAAACCTGAACAACATATACCCCATAACTACAAACATCAACAAAGAAGCAGCCACCATCAACAAAATATTAGTACAAAGCGCGCACTTCAGTATACCACAATCTTCACAAAACCTACACTCACACAAAGTTCCTTGGTGGAACAAAAAACTTACACAAATGCATCAAACGAAGAAAAACACCTGGAAAACCCTTAAGAGAGACATTTCGCAAGCCAACATCATAAACTATCGTAGAGCAATCGCACTTCTTAAAAGAGAAATTAAAATAAGAAAACGAGAAGCCACCATCGCATTTACATCTACTATACAAAGTAACACACCGACATCAACAATATGGAACAACATTAGACGATTCTGCGGCTTAAATCAATGTAAACAAATACACTGCATAAACAACACAACTAACACACATGAAATAGCAAACCAATTCGCTCAACACTGGTCTAGCCTTGCCACAGATTACAATTTCGACCTACAATTCACATCTCACAAATATAAACCAATCTTCCCTCTATCATAACACACTCTCGTGTACTAATGTATGCTGATGATGTTAAGCTTTGTTTATCACATAATGATATAGCGTCGGGTTTCAACTTACAGTCAGATATTGATTGTTTTCAGGGATGGTGTGAGTATAACCTTTTAAATTTGAACTGCCTTAAATGCAACGTTATGACTTTTCATAGGGGTACTCCTACCCTTTTGTTAGTTACTCTCTTCAAAATACGCCACTCGACCGTATATATTCAGTTAATGACTTAGGCGTTCTTCTGGACCCAAAACTTAAATTTGACTGCCACATAATGTCCACTGTCAGCAAGGCCATGAGTGTTCTTGGGTTTATAAAGCGTTGGTCAAAAGAATTTGATGACCCATATACAACCAAATTATTATTTACCTCCCTTGTCCGTCCTATTTTGGAATATTGTTCTTCGGTTTGGAGTCCACAATATCAAGTGCATATTGACCGTATTGAGTCGGTACAAAAAAATTTCTTCTTTTTGCCCTTCGTAGTTTGAACTGGGATCAAAACATAAGGCTACCTTCCTATCAGAGTAGATTACTATTGCTTAATTTACCTACCCTTGCAAATCGTAGAACAATGCTTGGTACTTTTTATGCAAAATCTTATAAGAGGTGATATTGATTCTGTAGAACTTGTAAACCGCCTAACTTTCAATGTTCCTGTTAGACTAACACGAAATTATTATCCCCTAAATTTGCCACGATGTACATCTAATTTTTGTCTGCACGAGCCCTTTCGCGTTCTATGTAATAATTATAACAACCTTTATCATTTAATTTGCACTTCAACTTCTATTCCGGTATAAAAAACTAATATTTTAACTCATTTGCTTCATTCTTAGATGCTTCTTTTATTTTCATTTGTGTCCCGTCTCTATTTGTTTTTTGTATCTTCCTCGCGAACTCGTATTTTTTGCCCAAATTGATAAAAGGGCCCCGCGCGTAACAAGCACGTGCTTGGTGTCGTTGGGCCACTTGTGTGTACTGCTCGTAGTGCATCAACGTCCATCATATATTTACAACAAGAATAAAACAACACCAGAAACATACCAAACACTCTTTAACGAAACAAAATCACTTTTCCAAAATCACATCTTCATATACACCGACGGATCCCAACAAAACTCCATAACAACATTCGCAATCACCACAGAAACAGAAACCTTAGCATTCGGAAGTTTACCTCCCTACTCTTCAATTCAATCAGCGGAAATCTTAGGCATCCTTGAAGCCCTAAAAATAATACAAAAAATGCACGGTAAATTCGTAATATGCTCCGACTCTCTAGGAGCCATCGAAGCCATAAAAAACACACAAAACAATAACATATACCCAGCCCTAATCCGTTCAATCCTAACAAAACACTACCCAAAATTCAAAATCTTATGGACCCCAGGACACTGCAACATTAAAGGAAACGAGATGGCCGACAAAGCAGCAAAGTTAGCACTAAATATGCCACTAATATACACACAAAACTTAAGCACAAAAGACATTAACAAATTCTTAAAACAACAACTCAACGAAACCAAAAAGAATATACTTGTTAAATGGAATAATTGGTACCAAAACATCAACACAAACAACACACACACATCTTTCTACTCAAACGTAACACAACAACAAAAAACTCGCCTTGATCAAATTAAATTTACTAGACTGCGTCTAGGACATACAAACCTGACACATAAATATTATTTAGATCGCACCACCCCACAAAACTGCCCAATTTGCCTTACACACTCCCCAATTAATATGGATCACATCCTTAATTCATGCCCCGCCATAGCCCAAGCAAAACTTAATATCCTCAATAACATAAACGCCATACAGTACCTTAGAAACCCATCAATAGAAAACATCAAAACAATAATAACATATTTAAAAGAAATAAAATTATATCATAGCATATAAAAACTCCTCACATCCCTCAAATTAAAAATATATGTAAACCTAAATGTTAAAAAAAAAAAAAATTGTTAAATTAAGTAAATAAATAAATTGTTAAATTAAGTAAATAAATTCGTAGTCGAAGGCCCAGTAGCTAGCACTACATTCCCTATGTTAGTATTAGTTTTGTAAACTTTACTATCATCTTAAATAAATAAATAAATTGTAATATTCGATGAATTTTCTTTAAAATCAGTCCATGCCGAAGACATTGCTGTAGATTTCTATAGTGAATTATATAATTATATTTGTTTGACAAGTCTGCAATCAATTTTGATTGTTGCATATTTTCAGTTTTCTTGTTTTGCGAACAAAATGGTAAATCATTGTGCTGGCTGTGTAAGTTTTCAGTGTATTCAAAATCTACCTCTAAAATATAACCAATTGATTGATCATCTACGCACGTGTTTAAATCAAAATTTTCAAAATTTCCCTCTTCTGTTTTTTCTAGCCATTTAACATTTTTATAGGGAATAGCTTGTGACATAGCATAATTTGATTCTTTCTCACAGTCGTAATCGTTAGTTAGATATTTGTTATTTGCAATAGAATGGCGTTTCCTACATTGAACAAGACCGCCTCTAATACCTTTCATTATAAAATTATACATATCAATATCTGTGAGTAGTTCTAGTTCAATTTTAGTTGTCTTCAACATAGCATCCCATGATAGACCAGGAGATGTATAATATTGACAAGGATCTAAATTATAGATTTTTTTACATACTTTTCTAAAATTCTCAAAGACATCGCATAGCAACAGCACATCTACCTTTAAATATAACAAAGGCATTCCAAATGTTTTGAGCGTGCTGATAACTCTCTTCAGAACAGTGTCTATCAGTTAATTGATTATAAAAATTTTCGCGCGACGGTAATTGTGTATCTGACAAGCGTTCAACTGAATTTAAATAGCTATACGGAAATATGCCTTTACGTTTAACCATTTGAAATTTGTTCGGGTCCGTGAAAAATGACTTTATTGTGGTTAGATTTTCTTCTTTTAAATAACTGGCTAGGCTGTCTAAACTGGAAGACATAAATCTAAATGAATCTAAGAATCGAAGTTCTAACATTTCGTTGGGCTTTATATAAATTTTCTTTGAGATCGAAAGGTAAAACTCTTTGTTTAGCGGAATTAGCGAAATTTCACCAGGAATTTTAATTAATTCTTTCACAAATAAATGAGCATCGTATGCCGAGAGATTATGGAAAAATATTGGGAAAAATTTTGCTAATTTATAGTTTAAATTGCAATTATTATGAGCTACACCTCTATATTTGCCTGTTAAGTGACAATGATCTAGAACTCTTTTAGATTGATCAGTGAATAAATTACCGCATATACTACAATTTTGTTCTAAGTCCATTATTTTTTGTTGCTCCATTGATAGCGGATATAACGGTATCGTTACATTTAAGTGATTTTGATATAACATTAAACAATCGTTATATATGCTGTCAACAAAATGTGCTACACAATCTTCACCATAATATATTCGATATATATCGAAACTATTGTCAAAAGAACATTTTATATAATAACTATATGCATACGGTATATGCTTTTGAATTAACTTTACGTTATCCGAAGTTTTCAGATCCATCCCTTCTAAAATACACTGAAAATCAGCATATTCTACAAAAGGAACATCTAATTGATTTTTAAAATTTTTAAATCTTAAAATCGCGTTTTCATTTGACGGCATCTCAGTTACAATTCTATTACACTCCATAATATGTCGTTCCAGTTTGTCGCTATCGTAGAAATGTAGAAAACAGCCATTGCATAGAAGAATCTTCCTCGTACTTTTCGTTATTTGTTTGCGAAGTAATCTAATGGAGAAGCAAAGAAATATATATATATATATTTTTTTTTAATTCTCTAATTTAATACTTACTTGGAAATATTTTTAGTCCAAGCATAGTGATATTTGTCATCCTTCTCGAGAAGTAGTAGATATATAGTGTGTAAGACGTTGCTAGTTTTATTATTAGTTAAATAATATGGGCCGATAATTGTCTTTTCATCGCTGTCTACACCCAACACAGTTACACTAATTTCAGGATTATTTTCTTCAAATATTTTTATGCTGTCGACCGGTGTGGGAAATTTTAACCCACTAAAATGTAACGATTTATTATTTATATTTATTATATCCGATCCAATGTTGTAAATGCCTTTACGTTTATATTGATTGGGTAGATTCTTATTACAAGGTAATTTCACAAAAGCCGATATTAATGCCCATTTAAAACAATGTTCGTCTCTATTTTGCACGTTGATGCAGGCTTTTCTGTTTACTATTTCTCTTGGTAAACCAATGAAATTCGAGCCCTTTATTGGCTGATATATATTTATATTAACTTCTAAATGAACTATTTCAATTAGGGACCAACCACTTTCTCGTTCTTGAAACTCGCTCATTTCACTTTTTATAAAGTCATTTAAATTTTTGATTATTTCATTTAGATTTTCAGTCTGACTCATTGTTGGATTTAAGACTTGCATTTTTGTTTGAAATGACTTTAGATTTATTTCACAATGATCTTCACTCTATTTAATCAAAACATAATTACAGAATTGTTCAAAATTAAATTTGATTTGTTTTTTGAGTTCCTTGGAGTAGAGTGATCACTTGTTCTTTGATTGATTGTTGAAATAATTTGATATCCAAGCATTCTTTATTGTCATTTGTGATTATTTAAGTTTCAATACGATTGCGAAATGCACTTCTTATACACCGCAAGTTATCACTTATTTGCGTACCAGATAATTGTTTATGCAAGTTCGTGCGTAAGTGCTGCGACCAACTAATTTTAGCAACATTTAGATTACAGACATCACAATATCGTATTTCACTAGCGACAGGATTGTTATTGTTATGTAAAACAACAGCCATTTTTGTTTTTAAATATTAATTGAAAAAGTTTATTGATTTTTCGTTTTATTATTGTTATTCGTTACAAAAATTTAAAGTGTAATTGTCGCCTTCGGATTTTAGTTTGACAAGCTTATAGCCCCCGGTCGCAATATGCTCGACAGCTTTCGGTTGCAGAGTACTAAAACGTTCTGATAAAAATACCACAAACTCTTCGCATGTAAGCATTATTTTGTCGCCGAAGCGTGTCCGCTTTAATTCGGCATTCTGGATGGAGATCGGTGTGTTAAAGGGGAGAGCTTTGACACTATTAATCGGTGGTAGAGATACGGCAACAAGCTCGTTCCATTGGTCAGCGAAGTTGAACGACATGTTGCTGCTGCTGCTGACGATGTTGATGACGGATTTCTTCAAATAGTAGTACGAGTGACTTCTTGCTGTGAATTTGACTTATGCCTTCTAAATTAGTGTAGTACTCTACATCTCATATTTATACTAGTTTGCGAGACGAAAAAATCTGAGAAAGTTTGCGATAAAATGTATTTAAATAAAAGTAATTACTCTCAGAAAGTTTGCGATAAATACTTATGCATATTTAAATAAAATAAATACGTGGGGGTAAGTAAGTGATAACAATATATACAATACTGTTGCACGATAACACGGGAGGACAAGCAGGGAGGGGAAGTGGGAGGGGGAGTGAGCGCGATCGTGAACTCCGCGGACAAGCGGGGAGGGGGCAGTTGGAGGGGAAGTTAGCGCGGCCCCCAGAGAGTTCCACAACATTCCAGAACACTCCAGCATGTTATGTTATGTAGTTATTTATTTTGATTTACGAATTAACGATTTGAACTGACTAATGTATAATTTAAAGATGTTTTATTGTTTTATAAGAAAATATAACAGAGATATGTCAAAATAGCCTACATGTTAAAAATAGAAGTTAAGTTATGTTAATGAACATTATATGGATTTGAGATTATGTGGTTAAGTTCTTCGGAAGCATTCAATAAATATAATAAATTGGAATGAAATTCAGATTTTATTATAGAACGAGGACGTATATAAGTCAGGATGGCCGTGTCGGAGAGGAGGTAGTTCAGTCTTTAGTTAGGCATGATACTTTAAGGTGTGACCATGGGTAAAACTGGTACATACCAGTTCTGGTATGATGGCACTCAGTTTGCGAACAGAGGTTTTGTGTGGCTTCGTTGCGTTGCTAGGTTTGGCGCTTCCTTTTTCTTTTCGTCCTGAGCTATAACGTGGTGTACAATTGAGGACTGCTAAAAGGTTAATTATTATGAGCAACAAAGGCAACGAAGGCTCGCTGCATCAGCCAGAACTCAATATGGAGCAACAACAAGCACTAATGCGAACCTTTATGGAGAAGGCTTTAATTATCCGACATATATATATAATAGTGAATAGTGAAATTTTTTGATACATTAATTATTATTTAATAATAAAAATTTTATTTTTAAAATAATAATAAAAATTATAATAAAAATTTTTATCAATAAATTAATATATATTAAAATTTATATTTATTTTAATTATAATATAAATAATTTTATAAACAAAAAATATTTATAATTATTAGTTTAAAATAATTTTTAAAAATAATTTTAAAGTTTTATTTTGTCTTAAAAATTTGTTATAAATTTGATTTATATGTAAATTTTTGTGTGAGTTTATATTTATTTTAAAAATAAATGTAGAAATTCATTCGCAGTAATTAATATTATTAATCAAAGAAATTTAGATATAGCAAAATTAAAAAGTATTGACCAAATTGGTGCCAGCAGTCGCGGTTATTCCAATAATACAAATAAATGTTTGTAGTATTAATTAAATTGTTTAAATTAAAATAAAATTAAATATATTAAGTGAAATTTTATATTTAAATTATTTTGTAAGTTTATAATTGAAGTTAAAAAATTTTAATAAAAAACTAGGATTAGATACCCTATTATTTATTATGTAAATTAATTGCTAAAGTATTTTTTGGCGGTATTTTAGTCTATCCAGAGGAACCTGTTTTGATAATCCACGATGGACGAAGGTGGATTTGGTAGTAAAATTATATAGATTAATAATTTGATTTTAGCTGTAAAATATGTACACATCGCCCGTTGCTCTTATTATTAAGGTAAGATAAGTCGTAACATAGCAGATGTACTGGAGTGTGTATCTAGAATGACAATTTAAAGCTTACACAGTAAAGCATTTCATTTACGTTGAAAAGATTTTTGAGCAAGTCAATATAAATTCATTAAATTTTATTTATTAATTTTTATGTTTTTTATAAAAGTTATAGAAATAACTATAAAGTTTAAAGTTTTAGTATTGTTTAAAGAAAATATAATTTTAATAATAGTTTATTAGTATTGTAAAAGAAAATTGAAATAATTTGGTAAAATTGAATTATAAAAGAAAATTTAATTTCAACATATATAATATATATTCAATCTTTAAAAAAAGTATTCGAACGTCTTCGCAGATCAAATTTCAAACTACAATTAGATAAATGTGAGTTTATGAAACGAGAAACTGAATTATTAGGTCACATAATTTCAACTGAAGGAACCAGAGCAAATCGAAATAAAATTCTAGCTATTCAAGACTTAAAAATTCCAAACTCTTCAAAACAAATCAAATCATTTTTAGGTCTTTCTGGATTGTATCGAATATTTTTAAAAGATTTAGCAAAAATTGCAAAACCAATGACTCTCTGCTTAAAGAAAGGAGCAAAAATAAATATAATATATATAGTATATAATATTATAAAGGAAGCTAATATGAAATTACAACGTTGGAAAATAAAACTTAGAGAGTTTAATTATGAAATAAAGTACATCAAAGGAAAAGATAACAAAATTGAAGAAGTATTTAAAAATGAAGACGATGTAGATACTACTGCAGCAACAGTGCATAGTGCACAAGAAGATAAAGGTGATTGCATACAAATTACCAAACGACCAGTTAACGTTTTTAATCACCAACTTATATTTGAAAAGGGAAATCAAGACACTAACGAACTTCCTTACTAATTTAAAAAAACTGTTAATAAAACAAGGAAGAACGCTATAGTCGAGTACCTCGACTATCAGATACCCGTTACTCAGCTAAAGGGACCAAAGGCGAGATTAAAGTACGCCACCTACCGGCGGTGTACAGATTTAAGCGTTATGGGCGTTAGAGTGGGCGTGGCACATTTTTTTTTGGATCAATCGATATGTATTGACAAGACCAATACATTTCAGTTACCAATACCAATTTTTATCTAGCATGAAAACTTTGGGCGTCACAGGCTTGGGGGGCTTGTGGCCGTTAGAGTGGGCGTGGCAATTTTTTTTTTGGGGTAATCGATAGGTATTGATGAGAACAATACACTTCAGATAAAATTTTTATTCTAGCATCAAAACGGTAGGAGCTACATTTTTGGGCGGTTTGTGGGCGTAAGAGTGGGCGTGGCACATTGCTGAAACAAACTTGCGCTGCGTAAGACGCTCAGGAATTTGCACGCCAAATCTCAATAGCCTAGCTTTTATAGTTTCCGAGATCTCAGCGTTCAGACATACGGGCAGACGGACATGGCTAGATGGACTCGGCTAGTGATCCTGATCAAGAATACATATATACTTTATGGGGTCGGAAACGCATCCTTCTGCCTGTTACATACTTTCCGACGAATCTAGTATACCCTTTTACTTTACGAGTAACGGTTATAAAAATATTAATAAAATTCATCTCACAAGTTTTTCTGACACGTGGGAACATTAAAAAAACACTTGTGTTTCCGCCAATTACTTCTTCTTCTGTGTTGGCATAATCATATCATTGTAGTATCAGAGACGCACAGAATTCCTACCCTGATCATAAACCCAGTCATTACCTGATCGTCATAAAAGTCCCATAGGCGCACGATTATTAATAATACCATAGACACGCCGATGCACATGATAACTGCTAGTTTTAACATGCCATGATTAAGGATGAATAATTTACCGAATTACACGTTGATTGGTACAAAAACCATTGTCGGTTTGCCTAATTTTTTTGTAATGATCGTATGATTGAGCTGAACACATTTGTCCTACAACTTTTTGAAAAACACGAAAGTTTAGCGGAGAAAGCCGCTCATTTATGTATGCAGGTTCTGGTACAGTTAACATAATCCTTGATCCATGGGTTCAAATGTTATTGGCATGTCCAGAAATACAGGATAAAGGTTCTCGTCGCACAGAATCGTAATTAATTGTTTTAAGGAGAGACGTTTCCAAAGAGTGTGAAAGTAACTAAGATTTTAAAAAATTCAACAAAATTAGTCTTAGAAGTGTTTCTGGCACGTGTGAATATTAAGAAAAAGAAATTGTTTTTCCGTCAATTACTTAAATATCCTCACAGTTGCATATCTGATCGTGAAACGCTGTCGTCCTGTTAATGTCAACCTGATTATTAATTCAAAACAGCCCCAATAAATCTTACAAGAGAATCGATATCTGAAAAATCGTAAAAAAATTCTCTGCATTTCACTAGCAAGACAACTCGAGAAAATATTTTCCCTTTTTCCACATTTGTAATTAATATGCCACATGTGAGTGTGGCCCATAAGCCCTTAAGCCGCCCAATCCTGTGGCAGCCACAATTTTCATGCTAGATAACAAATTTTATCTGAAATGTATTAGTCTCGTCAATACCTATCGATTGACCCAAAAAAAAGTTTGCCACGCCTCCTCTAACACCCGTAACGCTTAAATGTGTCTACCACATAGCATACATAATTATATATTGAGATCGCGGGTAGGCGCACTTCAATCTTGCTTTGCTGCTTGCATATCTCCATTTCCCTTTTTCCCCTTTAGCTGAGTAACGGGTATCTGACAGTCGAGATACTCGACTATAGCGTTCTTCCTTGTTTTCTTCTGATTTCACATGGAACCACTGGCTTCTGCTCAACTTTGGCAACTCTTTTCGCGACATATGTTGTCCAAGTACATGCCGGCCTGCTTAACCATTTTAAAACAACAGTGGAGTTTATCCAGTAAAGGGTCTTATACTCGCTAGGTGGATTGCCGCAGCCAGCTAATTGACCTTTTGGATATGTAACTGAGTAAAAACACCGTCTGTACTGTATTGAAGCTTTTCTGTTGGACGGAATTGCACCCATCTGGGAGTGCGAATATTCTTCAAGATCGGATAACCCTGTAAAAAATCATGCCGTTTTGTAAGAAGATCAGTCGGGAGTGTGCGATCCCATCGCAAAACATGTAGCTTGATTTGCCGCATTAAAATCTTTTCACGCATGTCGAAAGGATAACCATCCTGCTGGATCGAACAGTTTAGCTATCTGTGATAAAACTTCCCGTTTGGTGTAGGATGAATGGATAGGGAAGCCGATTGTAGTGTGTGTGCGCCTGCCAGAACGTCGTCGACAAATTACATCTCTGTCCATTTTCTGTAGCACACTTATAGCCAGAAAAGGCAAACAATTTACGACTTGTCACTGCGTCGACCTCATAGTCGCAGAGCTTTTGATCCTTATTGCGGACAAGAATTCTTTGGAAGCATGTATGGTCTGTATATAAGAAGTTGCCGATACAGTAATTCGGCCAGTGTGATAAATCTTAAATGCCCCAACTTCACATTGTTTGTACTCAAAGAAAGTAATTCTCGCAACCCTCCCTCAACCTTCTAAAATTTTGAAGCGATGCTGTCTAATTTGGATTTGTTGGCAGATACCCGAGATGCTGAAATATAGAAGAAATATATGCTGGTGATTGAAGTGTTTGCTATCAGAGCGCAAAGAATCTAACCGAAAACGGTCTCTAGGCCCAAAAGAGAGCCACAAATATTTTGATGAGAGCCACCTAAAATAGTTGACGGAACACCCAGAAAAAAGATGGACCAAATTTGAGGTCCCGCATGACCTAAAAATTTTATAAGGACTTAAAGTTCCTTTTTAAGTTTTACACTGCCTAAAAAGTTGCAATTTTGTACTTTTAGCCACATTTTTTAGGTCGCGAGCAGCCTAATATTTTAGGTCATCGTGGGTCTTAAAAATATAGCATTTTACCTAAAAATATTTGACAACTAAAAGCCTGTCGAAATATGTCTGTTACATATTCATATTGGACCTAGCCAAATAATAATGGTATTGCTTATAATTATTTAATCAATTATTTAAGGTACTTCTTTAAGAAAAATAATTTATTAACATTATAAGGTAAGTTGTACAATAGAGGTGGACGACACCCGATAGATAAATGCAATACGCAGCTGAACCTTTCATGCTATCGCTATCGCCTTATAATCGATAGTTTATTTAAAAACCCTGCAGTACCATTCAGCGCTTATTGAGCACTCAATCACTGCAAAAAGCTCATCACTGAGCGCTCAATGAGCGCACAATTTGTATGGAACTAAGTGCTTTAATTAACATAGGCATGTCCTAGGGTTCATCAGTGCTCATAAAATAGCACGCATTGAGCGCTTTTTTGAGCACGCATTGAGCGCTTTTTTGAGCACCCTTTTGAGCGCTTTTTTGAGCAGCAGAAAAAACACACGTTCCGCACATGTTGAGCGCTCGATTAAGCAGCGGAAAAAGCACACATTCAGCACATGTTGAGCGCTCGATTGAGCAGCGGAAAAAGCACACATTCAGCACACGTTGAGCGCTCATTCAAGCAGCGAAAAAGCGCACATTCAGCACACGTTGAGCGCTTAGCAGCAAATAAAATTTCAGTTGTAATTATACCCGTTACTCGTAGAGTAAAAGGGTATACTAGATTCGTCGGAAAGTATGTAACAGGCAGAAGGAAGCGTTTCCGACCCCACAAAGTATATATATTCTTGATCAGGATCACTAGCCGAGTCGATCTAGCCATGTCCGTGTGTCCGTCTGTCCGTCTGTCTGTCCGTCCGGATGAACGCTGAGATCTCGGAAACTATGGGAGCTAGGCTATTGAGATTTGGCGTGCAGATTCCTGAGCTTCTTACGCAGCGCAAGTTTGTTTCGGCACAGTGCCACGCCCACTCTAACGCCCAGAAACCGCCCGAAACTGTGGCTCCTACAATTTTGATGCTAGAATAAAAATTTTAACTGAAATGTGTTGTTCTCATCAATACCTATCGATTGACCCAAAAAAAGTTTGCCACGCCCACTTTAACGCCCACAAACCGCGAAAACCTGTGACGCCCACAATTTTCATGCTAGATAAAAAATTTTAACTGAAATGTATTGGTCTCGTCGATACCTATCGATTGATCCAAAAAAAAATTTGCCACGCCCACTCTAACGCCCATAACGCTTATATCTGTATACCGCCGGTAGGTGGCGCATTTTAATCTCGCTTTGCTGCTTGCATATCTCCATATAGCTGAGTAACGGGTATCTGATAGTCGAGGTACTCGACTATAGCGTTCTTCCTTGTTTTTATTTGTTTATTTTAAAATTTGAGCTCGGGGGTTTCCGGTGTTATCGGTGCCGGCGTTGCCTTTTTTTGGTACAACTCAAGTTTTTAACGCACCGCATTGCCTTCTGCAGCGCCTTTTCGGGAGGCTCCGAGGGATCCAGGCGAGGGCGATTGCATCTAGTATTAGAAAAAAATTAGTTTTAAAAATAAAACAAGACGAGAATAAAAACGAGTGACCGAAAGTAATCGTTATTTGTAAGATTTATTTATAATAAATGAAATGTTATCTTTGGCATTCAATGTAAAATCCCAGAAGTCTTTTAAAAATTAAACTTACAAACAATAGTTTTCAGCCTCAACAAAAACTTACTTAATAAGGCACGGGCGAAATTTGGGTAGTCTGAGCCTCTTCTTGTTTTGACCCCTCCAAGTTGTGGGACAGAACAAGTTCCTCGGATAATATGCTTAAGATGGAACGACTTAGCCTTCCATTTTTTTATAGATTTACCATCAGCCTTGTCTAAAAATATAAGAAAATTAAAAAAATATCGAGAAGAAATTTGCAAACTTTTGTTTTCGGTCACTTGATTTATTTTATTTTGTTGTAAAAAATTATTTATGTATTTTTTTTATTATTTATTAAATCATTTATTTATTTTGCAGATGCGGAAAAAATACCACTTTTCCAGGGACGGAAAATTAGAGATGTTTGAGATTTTTATTTAAATAGCCATGTTTGTTTACTTACACAAAAATAAAAATTGTGCTTTATTGTTATTAATACAAAAAATCATAAGTTATAAAATCAAACATCTCTTATTTTTGGTCCCTAGGAACTTAGCACTCAATAAGATTTTCAAATTTTTTCACAGATTCATTCATTTGTTTATTTATATGCATCATTTGTTGTTTTTCACGTCAAAAATTAATATTTTTCACAGCTATTTTTTTTCCGCCACGTGTTTTTTTGGGAATCTTGGATTTTCCATTTTTTAAATATATACATTAACTTGTTTTTACTCTCACTGATTAAATTAATATTGGTCTGCGACAGACTTACCTGGGAATCGTATAGGTATCACTTTTAAACCACTGGTTTTTTTTTATTTAACTACCTTAATTGCGTGCAATTCTAACTCCTTCACATAAGTAAACCCAAGTGAAAAAGACGAAAAAAGTCGCGTGCCCTTCAGAAAAACAACAAGCAACAACAACTACGGTTCCGCTAATCCGTTGTTGTTCTGTTTTTTTGGCATGTCCCGTTTGGTCTATGCATCTTGCACATAAAAGCAGCGTATTTATAGACATATCCGACTATGCAAATCGGTTTATAAAAATATATTCTTAAAACTTCACATATTATTAAATAATATTAATAAACCTATACATTTTTTTAAGAAACACAAATATTTTAAAACAGAAACCTATTATTTTAAATGGTTGTTTTATCATTTACGAACAAATGTCGCATTATTCAAAAGGCAAGGATGCACAAAAGTCTATATATTTTAGTTGCTGGGCCTCCTTCCCATCACACGCACTTTTCCGTCTGAGACATGGCGAGAGAGGGAGAGCCCAAAATTACTTTTTGTGCGTTCTCTTTGCGGACCCGACTAAGGGCGCGTCGCTTTGCCGCCGTTGCGCTCAGCTCTGCCGGCGTCGCTGGCTTCTCTGCCGACGTCGCAGTCGGCTTCGTGATGATTGGGCGCTTAGCTCAATTGTGGAACTGCAGGGTATACACATACATGCATGCAACTGCGCACATGTGATTAAAATAGTTTCTTTCTTAAAATTCTTAAAATGATTTATATCTTGGCTTTTTGTAATATATATTACATTCATTTTACAAATGCGTATTTGAGTGTTTATGCATTCGCATATGTACATGTTCATATGTATGTATGTATTTATTGGGAAAGTCGAGCAGTTTGTATTGCGCAGTAGGCTTACTCGACAACAAGAAATGATAACAAATTCATTTAAGATATTGATCAAATATTAAAAGACTTTAAATACGAAAAAGTAAAAGAGTGCTTTCAAGGAACGATTTATTATTAGTATTATTATTTTAATTATATCTTGTATTTTTTATTAGATAGGAAGAGATTTTGAACTTAAATATCCAGATAAAATCGTCAATTCGGAAACTCAATGGTCGACGTTTCGAACAAGGTTTTTGTTTCGAATTAAAAAAGGATTCACTCGACGACGGTAAGGTCTCCTACTCTGTTTAGGTCTGTCAAATTTATAAATACTTGGAACTCTAACATTTTTGCATGCCGTCCTAAATCCAACAGCTCGTGAGGTGGTTACAAGGGCTAATAATAAGAAAATAGGCGTGAAGGTAACAATTCAAGATTTCCGTCAAAGTTCTTACAAACAGTTTGCATCAACCACTGAGTTACAAACTGCTATAAAAAAAATGGAACCACAGTTCAAACTTTAATAATTTATACAGCCCATTACTTGTGGAATTGGTCCAAGCACATTGGAATCAACTGAATTTTTCGTTTATTATGCCCATATTTACTATAAGTTTACAAATATTTTAAGCGCAATTAAAACTTGCTTCAAACTTTTTTTTGTTCTTGATCTTAAATATCCTGAATAAGAATAATTCTTTAACTTGAAGTCACTTGAAAGTGAAATACATCCCTCGGTTAAGTCTTTAATAAATGACTTAAAATAAAAAACATTGTACATGTGAGCATGTCATTTTTGAATAAACATTTTTTGTTCTCCTAACTTCAAACATTTTGAATTTTGCAACTTCTTTTTATATTCTTTCTTTGCTTTAAATATTATTGTTTTTCTTTTTATGCCTTAATTTTGCTGACTTTCCTTGAAATATTTTGATTTTATTAAATTTCCTTAAACTTATCTTAAACATTTTACCAAATGCAAATAACATGTAAATCATAATTTAGTAATAATGTTATTTAATAAAAGACAATAACAGGACTCCGTATTTATTTTTACCATTTGTACTTAATTTTTAAGGCACTTTTGCCATAGAAATTAGGCTGGGGGTCAAAATGTGAGGCACAAGTTTTAGGTCAATGCTGGCCCAACTCTTAGGCAGTAAGATGCCTAAAATGTAGGCTTCGGGTTTTTCTTATATTTTAAGGCAGCCAATTACCTAAAATCTAGGCCAAAAATTGACCATTTTAGGACATTAGTGACCTAAAGTTTTAGGTCATGGAGTCCTAAATTTTACGCCATACATGGACTTAGCTCCTAGATAATTTTTTTTCTGCGTGAGTAAGCACGTCAATCTGGGAGCTCTGGTGGAAGCTTGGGTATGCCAACTGGATGGGTGGCACGTTTCGTTCGGCCAGTTCTGGTAATATGCCGACGTTTCTAATTATACGAGTGGCTTACTTGGAGACCCCATACGGAAATAGCAACACTTACAAGGCTTCGCTGAAAAAGTCTGACTGAGTCCAGACACTTGAGCCTGAATGGGTTGAAAGGGCAGCATTATGATATTGAAGAAGCGTTCGGATATAAATGTTTCCTCAGATCCAGAATCTATCAACGCACGAGCTGAGTAGTTAACGCCCCAGTGACAAAAATCTCTTAGAGCTGTGCTTTAGACGACGCCTTGCGTGTTTACGGAAAGGAAATTTTGGACACTGGACTGACTAGTCGATGGAATGGACTGACAGGCCTCCATAAGAACATAGGGCACCGTCGGATAGGATGGTTAACCCTTGAGCAGAGCCTACAAGAATATGGGCTTACTGTGACCTTATTTTCAAAGTTGTGAATTTTTCGTGGAAACCGAACTGAAGCGGTCACAGTGTGTTAAAAATTTTTTTGACTTGTTTAAACGGGACTGCTCCCATAAGGCTAAGGTCAGTTTCGGCAATTTGGCGGAGACTAAGAACACCAAAAGGCAGTTCCAATTAGAGGTGCTAATTATATCCATTACTCGTAGAGTAAAAGGGTATACTAGATTCGTCGGAAAGTATGTAACAGGCAGAAGGAAGCGTTTCCGACCCCATAAAGTATATATATTCTTGATCAGGATCACTAGCCGAGTTGATCTAGCCATGTGCGTCTGTCTGTCCGTACGGATGAACGCTGAGATCTCGGAAACTGTAAGAGCTAGGCTATTGAGATTAGCCATGCAGATTTCTGAGCTTCTTACGCAGCGAAAAGTTGGTTTCAGCAATGTGCCACGCCCACAAACCGCCCAAAACTGTGGCTCCTACTGTTTTGATGCTAGAATAAAAATTTTAACTGAAATGTAATGTTCTCATCAATACCTATCGATTGACCCACGCCCACCCTAACGCCCATAAACCGCCCACAAACTTCAAAAAATCGTAAATATGAACGTGGATATCTCGGAAACTATCAAAGATAGAGAATTGGGATTTCAGATATAGATTCCGTAGCTTTATACGCAGCGCAAGTTTTTTAGGCGAATATGCCACGCCCACTCTAACGCCCATAACGCTTAAATCTGTATACCGCCGGTAGGTGGCGCATTTTAATCTCGCTTTGCTAGTTGCATATCTCTATTTAGCTGAGTAACGGGTATCTGATAGTCGAGGTACTCGACTATAGCGTTCTTCCTTGTTTTCTTTACTGATGTAGATACAGCAATACAATACACAATTGATGTACGCCGATAAGTGTTGTTTATGCGGATGCTAAGCATAAACAAGGAAGAACGCTATAGTCAAGTACCTCGACTATCAGATACCCGTTACACAGCTAAATGGAGATATGCAAGCAGAAAAGCGAGATTAAAATGCGCCACCTACCGGCGGTAGACAGATTTAGGCGTTATGGGCTTAGAGTTTTCTTTTGGATCAATCGATAGGTATTGACGAGACCAATACGTCTCAGTTTAAATTTTTTATCTAGCATTAAAATTGTGGCCCTCACAGGTTTGTGCGGTTTGTGGGCGTTAAGGTGGGCGTGGCAAACTTTTTTTTAATTCAATCAATAGGTATTGATGAGAACAATACATTTCAGTTAAAATTTGTATTCTAGCATCAAAACTGTAGGAGCCACAGTCTTGGGCGGTTCGTGGGCGTTAGAGTGGGCGTGGCACTTGCGCTGCGCAAGAAGCTCAGGAATCTGCACGCCAAATGTCAATTGCCTAGCTATTATAGATTCCGAGATCTCAGCGTTCATCCGGACAGACAGACGGGCAGACGCACATGGCTAGATCGACTCGGCTAGTGATCCTGATCAAGAATATATATACTTTATGGGGTCGGAAACGCTTCCTTCTGCCTGTTACATACTTTCCGACGAATCTAGTATACCCTTTAACTCTACGTATAACGGGTGTAACTATCGCAAAGAAGTCAGCGATTAAATCTAGCGAGTACGAGACGAGAGAGTGCGGTCAAACGAAAGAGTTAAGAAACAGAAGCAGCCGCAATCGGTCGTGAATTACGCTGAGCATAAGAAGTCGTCTCAATTTTGAATTAACTTTGTCACTCTGTCATAAAGGAAACTGAACAATAATAATAATGAAACTATTCCATAATAAACAAGAAGGAAAGCAATGTCGAGTACCTCGACTATCTAGCACCCGTTACTCAGTTATAGGGACCAAAGGGAGATGGAGATATGCAAGCAGCAAAGTTATGTAGCCGGCAGCCGGATTTAAGCGTTGTCGGCGTAAGAGTGCGCGTGAAAACCTTTTTTTTGGTCAATCGATAGCTACTGAGTAATACATCTCAGATAAAATTCGTTCCAGCGTGAAAATTGTGGCCGCTTTAGGCTTAGGCGGCTTGTGGGCGTTAGAGTGCGCGTGGCATATTCACGTAACAAACTTGCGCTGCGTATAAGGCTACGGAATCCAAATCTGAAATCAGAATTGGGATTTCTGTTTCATAGTTTCCGAGATATCCGCGTTCATACAAACGATTTTTTTTAGTTCAATCGATAGGTATTTCAGCTAAAATTCTTATTTTAGCATTAAAACTGTAGGTGCCACAGTTTTGGGATGCTTGTGGGCGTAAGGTGTCCAAGAAGCTCAGGAATCTACAGGCCAAATCCCAACTATCTAGCTTTTGTACTTTCCGAGATATCATAAATACTTTACTTTTGGTGGCACGCCAGTCCTGTATAATCGAGAGTGATAATCAAAAGCTGTATAGTTGAAAAGTGGCTAGTGCGCGTGGAATTCGTAAAAAAAAAGTTGCAAAGTTGTCGCAGTTCAGTTGGAAAATTATTAACTAAAACATAGGCCGGAGAAGCTGTAAAGTTCTGGTTCAAATTCGTCAAATTCCTGAAATCTTCGCAGTCGTCTGGTTATTTCATCAGCAGATTGTGTACGTATGTTGGTGGACGCTACACCAAGAAGCATGACAAAAACAATACGGGCTCTGATGTTCCGTCGATAGTCAGAAAATGTCTGCTGCAAGACTTGGCCAACTACGAGGTCTTGAAAAGTGAACCGGTTTACGTGGCCGCTTAATTTCTTGTATTTGTACTTGTATTTCCTGAAAAAGTTTAAGTTTTCTGCCGATTTTAAGGGTTTTTTGTTTAAATGTCGCGACGAAGAACCACCACCACCAAAGTCAAGGTGAGGTCATAGCTCCGGCGTAGTATCAAAAGCGATTTGACCAGTTGATTGAAAGAAGCTATTAATCCCCGGCAGAGCATGTGCAATGCTCAACCGAGCTGAAGATTGTCCTAGTCATTCAACAGAAGAAGCAGAAGCTGTGAAAAACCAATTAACTCCAGGCTCCAACAAGGTTTCGTTAGGAAATTATCATCTTATATCGCTATCATAGTCGTCGTTGTGAAAAACTATTGAAAGCTGAACAACATTGTTGTCCCGGATGCCATTCCAGTCGCGATGATTGAAGAGGTCCTAGAGAAGCTACAAGCTGTCAAGTTTTATGCGGTCCTGGACTCGGAAAACGGATTTTTTCACGTTCCCGTGGAGAAAATTAGTCGAGCATACACGGCCTTTGTGACGCGAGAAGGTCCGTTTGAATTAAACAAGGGGCCCTTTGGTTTTCGAAGCTGTCCAGCAGCTTATAAAAAAAAGGTCGTCCGCTCACGAATCTCTTGAAGAAAGATGTCAAATCTCATAGGTGGATTGCTGTTTAAAGAATCTTCGGAAGGTAATCTAATTGTGGTCCAAAGGCTGATGGAACAAGAAGTCGTTATAAATGTTCATGAACCTGCTCACTTTGCGGTTAGAAAGACGATGCGCCAAATTTAGCAGCAGTTTTCTATTCCACACCTGGAGAGTAACTTTGCGCGAGTAATTTCTAATTCTGTTGTTTCTACTGTTGACAGCAAGAAATTGGAAAAGCACGAAGGCTTGCTGCATTGCATCGATAAAGCCAATGCACCGCTTTACACGTTCCACATTGACAACACAAATATATACTGGCTGCAGTGGACGCAGAAGATGGCTTACGATTACTGCGTGGGAGACCTTGTTGCCATAAAAAGGATTGAGTTCGTGGCAGCCGGAAAATTCGCAAGTCCCTTGTGCGAGATTACAAAGGTAACAGGAAATGGTCGTTAAGATGTACGCAAAGCCGCTCAAGTTGAAAGTCCTCAAACCACGTCTACAAGTTCGAACAACATGAAGCTTTGGAGGTATGTTGCGGAGAACGAGGAGTTGTTATGAATGAAGAACAGGAGGGCCGAATGTTAGGTCGATATATACAGTGGAGAAGTGTCTGCTATCCTCCCTAATTTTAAAACTATCGACAAGAAGTCAGCGAATAAATCTAGCGAGTACGAGACGAGATAGCGCGGTCAGACGAAAGAAACAGAACAGAAACATAAGAAGTCAAGTAACATTGTTACTCTGTTATAAATAAAACTGAGTAATAATAATAAATTAACTATTTTATAATAAAATACTCTACATACATTCCTAAAATTATTGAAGGCGGGCCATTCATTATAATATTATAGCCAAAACTAAATTAAATATTTGGCAAATCCAATCGAGATTACACACTACATGCAGCAAATCAGTTGTTTTCATAAATAAGTCAACAAGCCGTTAAGGGCTAGTTGGTGTTGTAGGGTAGGTGGCGCTAGATAGAGGTAGGTGGCGCTAGCCACAATCCAATTTATCTCCATCCCCTCGCACTTTCTTCAGCTGAGTAACGGGTATCTAAAAATCGGGGCCATCGACTACAGCGACATTTCTTGTTTTGACTAAAAAGCTGGAACAAAATTAAAATACCTATTCAATTTATATCTGTTTCGTCAGTGCCTTGTGGAAAATCAAGTCAGATAACTAAATACATGTATTAATAAGATCTTTAACAACAGTACTAGGTACTTGATGTTTTTTTTCTTTGCGCCTTATGACCTGTTGGGCATCATGACAAACTTATGTAGGGTATAAAGATTTATTTTTATTTTGAATTTGTTGATATTATATTTTTTATTTGTTTGTTTTCTACAGCCGATTACTTAAAACCCACTTATTTTTTGTTGATTTTTGTGAATAATAATTTGTTTCAGTTTACGCTCAGAACTGATTTAGACAATTTTTTAAGTGAAAAGTTAAATTTGTATACCATAATTGTAAATTTTCAACCTTTCTTGAAGAAAAAATAAATAAGGTTCACATCTGCATGGAGTTAGAGTGTGTTTTTATCAGATCGTCACCGTACCCTACAACTTTTAAAACTAAAAAAATATTTGTTTACGACAAGGGCTGTAGTATTAACTTCTCAGAAGTATGCTCAATAGATTTCAGCTACTTTCTGCTTTTAAGCTTTTAAAAATATTGATTTTTGAAAAAGTGACATTCAAAATATGAATTGTTTGCCACTATACCCTACTTTCCCTTACATATAATGGTTATTTTCACTGTCTTCCAAAACAAAATATTGATATGAAGTGGTTTTTCGACTTCCGATTGAAAATGTGGTTGGATTTATTATTATTTCATTTGTATCTTCATTATATACAAAAACGTTTAGGCTCATATTAATATTCATTTTCAAGAAATGTTTAATACATTTTATTTTTAGGAGGAAAGTGAACCTTGTGAAATCTAAATCTATTTCATCACTCAAATGAATTATCTCAAAAGATTTGTCAGTACTACATACGCTGAACATCTTTGTGAAATTCTAACTGTTTTAAAGGCAGAAAACAATGCTCATTTTAAACAATATTGATCATTTTCGTTACATACAATAATCATTGCTCCTTTCGCTAATAGGAAACGAGGTAGTGGATGATGAACCAACCATTGGCGCATAATGATTTACTTTCAGTTCCAAGCGAATTATTTTTATAAGGGACCATCCACTGTCAGTACTACTATACGCTGAACATCTTTGTGAAATTTTAACTGTTTTAAAGTCAGAAAACAATGCCCATTTTAAACATTATTTATCATTTTCGTTACATAAAATAGTCATTATTTTTATAAGGGACCATCCACTGTCTCTCTCTCTCTTGGAAAGCTTGGGTTTTTGAAAATTTTTCCATAGTATGTTCAAAGAAGATACATTCTAAATCAGAATCTTTATTCATGGGTTTAATTTTGCTTCGTTAATTTTTCGTTTCAATTTCTTTAGATTCATCTTTAAGAAGTATATACTCGTACTCTGCAAACAGTTTAAAGTTTACTTTTGCTGAAGTACGACTTTCTAATAAAGTGTTGAGACGGAAGAGCAACGACAATCCAATCAAGTCGGTTCCATCATTTACATACATGTAATGAGGTATTCTCCTCTTGAACCCTTCAGAAATATGGTTACTCTTCCGTCAAGGTGTTAAACTGCATTTCGCAAAAGCAATTCTGAACGAACATGGCTTGCCACTTGTTCTTTGCCAAGAAACATTGGCACGTTGTTAATCAAATTTATCTTCGTTTTTCCTTTTGGTTTTTTTGTAGTTTTTTTACTTTCCCTTTTTCACTTTCACTTAAATTGTACTTGTCGTAGCAGACGATCCAACTTCAATAGTATTTTTGGTAGACTAACAAACTAACTCGATCATTTACATTGGTTGAAGTGGGCGTCTTTAAATTCAACAAGAAAGAACGCTATTGTCGAGTACCTCGACTAGCAGATACCCGTAACTCAGCTATAGAGACAAAAGGGAAAGGGAGATATGCAAGCAGCAAAGCGAAATTAAAATGCGCCATATAGCGATCTCAATATATGGTTATGTGGGCGGTAGACAGATTTATGCGTTATGGGCGTTAGAGTGGGCGTAACAAATTTTATTTTGGGTAAATCAAAAGGTATTGACAAGACTAATACATTTCAGCAAACATTTTTTTCTAGCAGGAAAGTTGTGGACGCAACTGGCTTAGGCAGTTTGTGGGCGTTAGAGTGGGCGTGGCAAACTTTTTTTTGAACCAATGGATAGGTATTGGCGAGACTAATACATTTCAGATAAAATTATTTACCTATTATGAAAATTTTGGGCGCCACAGGCTTAGAGTGGGCGTAACAAACTTGTGCTGCGTACAAGGCTACGGAATCTATGTCTGAAATTCCAATTCTCTAGCTACCGCGTTCATATGTACGATTTTTTGAAGTTTGTGGGCACTAAAATGGGCGTGGCAAACTTTTTTTGGGTCAATCGATAGGTGCTAATAAAAACAATACATTTCAGATAAAATTTTTATTCTAGCATCAAAACTGTAGGAGCCACAGTTTTGGGCGGCTTGTGGGCGTTGGAGCGGGAGTGGCACGCTGTTGAAACAAACTTGCGCTGTGTAAGTATCTCAGGAATCTCAATCAAATCTCAATAGCCTAGCTCTTATACGAGGGTGGTCCGATTTATTTCTCAACATAATTTCCTTTAAGCTCGATACACTTGACCCAGCGATGCTCCAACTTCTTTAACCAGTCTGAAAAATACGTTTTCTCGAGGTCTGCAAAATAGGCCTCTGTGGCGGCGACGACCTCCTCATTCGACGCAAATTTCTGTCCAGCGAGTGCCTTTTTCATGTTTGGAAACAAAAAGAAGTCACACGGCGCCATGGGGTAGCAGTTCGTAGCCCAATTCGACTATTTTGACCTTGGCGAGGGCGGAAGTGTGAGCCGGTGCGTTGTCATGATGGAAGAGCACTTTTTTCTTCGCGAAATGGGGCCGAATTTTCTGCAATTCGGCGGCGAATCCGCCCAATAATTCGGCATAGTACAGCCCAGTGACCGTTTTGCCCTTCTCCAGGTAGTCGATGTAGATCACACCTTGTGAATCCCAAAAAACGGTAGCCATCACCTTTCGGGCCGATGGGACAGTCTTCGCCTTATTCGGAGCAGGTTCGCCGGGTGAAGTCCACTCTTTCGACTGTTCTTTGGTCTCTGGTGTGTACCAGTGGATCCATGTTTCGTCGACGGTCACGAAACGACGCAGAAACTCCTTCGGATTGCGCTTAAACAGCGTCGTGCTGTGAAGTGGTCTTACGGTTGCGTTTGTTGTCCGGAGTGAGCAAACGCGGCACCCATCGCGCCGACAGCTTTCTCATGCCCAAAATATCATGCAGGATATGACCCACGCGGTCTTTTGACATGCCTACAGTGTCAGCTATTTCGCGTATCTTCAATCGGCGGTCTGCCAATACGAAATGGTGGATTTTTGTCACGTTATCCTCCGTGGTATCCGTTTTCGGGGCACCTGGGCGTGGTTTATCAAAAACCAACGTGCGACCACGTTCAAACTCGTTAAACCAATTTATGACGGTCGCCATCGAAGGAGAAGAGTCACCGTACACAGCATCCAAGCGCTCTTTGATTTCGCTGCTCGATTTCCCTTCCAAAATCAAGAATCGAGTCACAGACTGATATTGTTTTTCTCAATTTTTCTAAAATCCGCGGACACGTCCGATTCCACACGCAGTCAAAACAAAACTACGAGTCCGATTCGGCTGAAATTTCGACAGTAGCCGTCTACGAGAATGTACTACACGATAGTACATTTCTCTTGCGATAGTGACGCCATTGGGCAGTGAGTCTAAGTACTTATCGGACTGCCCTCGTAGTTTCCGAGATCTCAGCGTTCATCCAGACGGGAAGACAGACGGACGGACATGGCTAGATCGACTCGGCTAGTCAAGATTATATATACTTTATGGGCTCGGAAACTCTTCCTTCTGCCTGTTACATACTTTCCGACGAATCTAGTATACTCTTTTACTCTACGAGTAACGGGTAAAAAAACTATATATATAATTCCTGCTAGTAAGATCGAATATTCATTTGTTAAACGGGATGAGAAATATAGATTTTGTAAAATATTTGATAAAAGTGTAACCAATAGGACGCTATCAAATCTATAAAGGAAGCACAAAATCACAGAATGAGAGAGGGTATTGGTCAAAAGAGATTGCACATTTTTTTTAACGCATACCATCACCACACAATACTCAGATAGCAAATGGGAGACCGTTTGGAAAATATCGTGTTTTTTTTTTTTTTTAAATAAAGTAGTTTCATTTGCTAAACCTAAACTACGCGCATCTGATGGTAAAATAAGAAGATTAAAATCTCTATACATTTTTTTATAAACTTGGAGAGACATTATGCATTCTGATAAAATAAAGAATTTATTTAACAAATTTGACCAAATTTCACAATTCAATGCACACCTTTTACGTCTCCAGTTCATAAAATCAAAATTTTTTGGATTTGACAGAGGAAATATGAAAATATCTTTGCATGAAAACCATACGGAAACTTGCGTGTGGTGCAATGATGTAACTACATAATGAGTCGATTTTTGTACATGTCATCGAATTTTGGCTTTCAAGGAGGAGGCACTCAACATTTTAAAAATATCTTATGACCTAGAGAAAAAATTTAAAAGAATAAATGAAAATTTAAAGTACGCATTCATCGGTGCACTATTTTATGTGTTGGAGAGGTGCTAAAAAGAGAGTAAACTGTTTTTCAGAAGTATGGGGCAAAGGCAATTTGCCGAAATTAGTTTCCATACTCATAAAGAAAAAACCCTTTCTCAACGTTCTTGATTTTAGTAATTTCGAACTAAAAAGTGAGCCAAGATCAAACCTTGCCTTTTAAATGGCGAACAGCCTACAATATGTTGCTGGCTGTGTGACAACCTTCCTCACCCTAAATGACCCTTGATAAGGCTCTCAATATTTCTATATGGCCTGAATATGTCATTGTTCACGAGTGCGTAAACTAGAAGTAACCCGATGATTGGTGCGGACAGCACATTAGAGTTTGTTACTGTGCGGACTCATACTAGCCTCTACCTTCAGCATTTGCCTCAAATATAGAGTATTCACTCAACCCTTGGTTGGTATGCCTTCCTGCCATTTCTTGGATGCCCTCAATTAATTCAAATGTTCTCGATCCCACATCGGCCCATGAGTTTGTGCATGGTCTTATTGATTACAATATTATTAGCAAACGTGATTGTGTTTTTGCTTTGTCGTTCTACTCTATTCTTGAGTTTGCCGCAAACTTCTACTTGGTGTTGTTGTTAGTGCACTTGCTCTATTATCGTTTTGTCGTGAACATTCACACCCACGAAAAGCTTATCGCTGACCCACCTGCAAGTTGCGCTTTCTACATCTACATTGTGTGTCTACTCGTATATATTAGACAACTATATAACAACATACTATGTCTGCCAGCTCCATCAAGCCTTGCCTTTTAAATGGCGAAATCACCTCTCGACAGCCTACAATATGTTGCAGGCTGTGTGAAAACCTTGCTCACCCTAAATGACCCTTGATAAGGCTCTTAATATTTATATTTGGCCTGAACATGTCATTGTTCACAAGTACGTAAATAAGAAGTATTCCGATGATTGGTACGGACAGCACATTAGAGTTTATTGCTGTGCGGACTCATACTAGCCACAACCTTCAGCATTTGCCTCAAGTACAGAGTATTCACTCAACCCTTGGCAATAGCGATCATCTTATTGTTATGCCCTCCTGCCATTTCTTGGATGCCCTCAACTGATTCAAATGTTCTCGATCCCACATCGGCCCATGAGTTTGTTCATGGTCTTATTGATATTTCTATAGGAAAACTAAACTCAGCCATGAAGTGTTCTGGTAAAGTCTTAGTCCTTTTTTTTGCCTCAGAGCGCCCAAATGCATACGTTACTCGAACTAGCCCGAAGACGCTTACCATCCTACACTTGAGGTTACTTTAAAAGCATCACTTCCATTACTGCCATGTCCCGAAATGGAATCTTCATCCGTTCATTGTTTTTGTAGAGCTAAGTTCGCAGAAATGAATACGTACTTATCCGAACTCGATTGGTCTTTCATGGATTCAAGAGATGATGCCTCTTCTTTTCACCTTGATTCTACATCCGCTTCTTGTGGCTCCGGTATTTTGAACCTATTTTCCAAATTTTTCTACCGAGCTGTTTTATAAAAAAAAAGTGCCGATGTTTTGTGCAAACCGTTAACTAAACTTTTGCAGGTACCCCTTCTACACTCTTATTTTCCTGAAGACTGGAAGAAATCTTTTATCATCCCACTTCATAAGAAACGGAGCAGGTCGGATATTAAAAACTATCGCGGTATTTCAAAACAGCGCGATTCCAAAGTTTTTTGAACAGCTAATTACCGCTCAGCTACAGCAGCAATGCAGCTCTGTAATGTCCCCGCCTCAGCATGGCTTTACGATACGAAGGTCAACGTCTACGAATCGTCTTCAATTTACTTTAGGCATCAGAAGCGCTTTTAAGAATAATAATCAAACTGATGTTATTTTCACGGACGGTAAAGCTTTCGGTTCCATGAAACTTCAGCTATTATTGAAAAAACTTATACTAGTATGATTCCCGATCACGTTGACTTGATTTGAATAATTTTCATTCTTGGTGCATTCAGAATTTGATGTTTTTAACGAACTCTAAATGTAACTTTTTGTCCTTTTATCGGAAGAATCTTTTCCCTATAAGATATTTTATTGAGTGGAGTGATCTTGAACGCTAAGTATCAGAACCTTATCGAAACGGTACAGAAGCAGTTCCTTTTGCTTTCATTCCGTGGTTTAAACTGGGAAACACATCGTAACCTACCATCTTACGTGGATACTGAACCTGTCTTCCCTCAAGGATCGTCGGACGTTAATTCAAGCTACCTTCTTGGTCAAATACACTTCTTCATCCCTGTGAGGTCAACTCGTCACTTTCGACCTATTACCCTAAAAATTATATTTTCGAGTGCCAGTTTTTTGTGTTTCCGTAATGTCAGCCCTAATCATGGCACGAGTTGAACCTAGCAGTCAGTATGTGCATTGACGTGAGGTCTATGGTATTATCAATTATCGTCCGCCTTGGGTCTTGACTTTTATGATGGTCAGCCAAAGAAAGGTCAGAAATACTTCTGAGATTTATTTTATTGTGATTTTTCTGAGTCCCTATTACTTACACACTCCTAGGACCCTGGAGGCCATTAATATGCTAATTGTGCTGGATTCTGCCTTTCTGTCTTCTTGTGCTGAAGGTGCGATCGTCGCTAGTTTTTTACCTCGTTAAAAGGTGTTTTTGTTTGATACCTTATAGGGTCGCCAACAATTTATTTTACTTTTGTATACATTCTGACAAATTTAACTATACCTTAACAATACTATTTCTTACGAATCAAACAGAAAGTTAGTTAATATTTTTATGAAAAATGTTTACGTTTCTATATTTTTTCCCGGGAAAATATGACTTAAATATTCTTGTTACTTAAGACATTTTTATAAAATATATTTTAGTTTTTTTTAAATGATAATATCCTATATATCCGTATGTATACCTGAAAATGGGGCACTTGCCAGTTGGGTTTGTTCATATCATTCCATTTTAAATAGTGAAACCATTTGCCTTTCCAGGTCGCGTGGATGCACTTCGAGCAATCTGCTATTCTCACCGTTCATAACCATGTGATAACGCGTAATCCGAGGATTAGTGTCACCCACGATAAGCATGACAAACAGCGCACCTGGTTCCTGCATATTAACAATGTCCAGGAAGAGGATAGGGGACGATACATGTGCCAGATAAATACAGTTACTGCCAAGACCCAATATGGATTTGTCAAAGTTGTTGGTATGTCTTTGATTGGCATTGAAAAGCTTTATTATGCTCCTAGCTGAACCTTACTCTTAATTTTCATTTGTAAAAGTTATATCAGTCCTCTTATCGATAGGCACATAGGCCCGTACTATGTATGAAGAGTGTTAAGAAAATTGGTTTGCTTCATGTGCCGTTCTAATACAAACCAAACGGATATCATTTTTGTTTTTTAAGTATATCCTTGGTTTTTTTTAACATATAACCTTCTAAGCTTGGAAATAACATTTCTTAATTAGTTTTGAGTTTCGAATTAAATTTTATCAAAATCGGACGAATATATCATATAGCTGCCATAGGAATGATTGTAAAATTGGTGTGAAAATAATATGAAACAAATTATAGCTTCGGTGTTTTTTAACATATAACCTCCTACGCTTTGAAAAAACATTTTTTAATTAGATCTGAATTTAGAATTTAATTTTATCAAAATGGGACGACTACATCATACAGCTGCCATAGGAACGATTAAAAAATTGGTGGGAAAATAATAGAAACAAATTATAGCTTATAACATAAAACCTCCTAGGCTTTGAAATAACATTTTTTTATCAGTTCTGACTTTCGAATTTATTATACCCGTTACTCGTAGAGTGAGAGGGTATACTAGATTCGTCGGAGAGTATGTAACAGGCAGAAGGAAGCGTTTCCGACCCCACAAAGTATATATATTCTTGATCAGGATCACTAGCCGAGTCGATCTAGCCATGTCCGTCTGTCCGTCTGTCTGTCCGTCCGGATGAACGCTGAGATCTCGGAAACTATGGGAGCTAGGCTATTGAGATTTGGCGGGCAGATTCCTGAGCTTCTTACGCAGCGCAAGTTTGTTTCAGCAGAGTGCCACGCCAACGTTAACGCCCACAAACCGCAAAAGCCTGTGACGCCCACAATTTGTATGCTAGATAAAAAATTTTAACTGAAATGTATTGGTCTCGTCAATACCTATCGATTTATCCAAAGAAAATTTGCCATTCTAACGCCCATAACGGTTAAACCTGTCTACCGCCGGTATAGGCGCATTTTAATCTCGATTGCTGCTTGCATATCTCAATTTCCGTTTGGTCCCATAAGCTGAGTAACGGGTACCTGAAAGTCGAGGTACTCGACTATAGCGTTTTTCCTTGTTTGACATATTATTTTATACTATTGGGAATATCATTTTTTGTATTTTTAAATGTAATAATTATAACGGCAAGGGTATACAGACATCGGCTTGCCGAAGTTAACTTCCTTTCTTGTCTGAATGTTAGAGATTCACTTTCCAAAAATTGTACTTAAGTTTTCGTTAATTCAAAATTTTTGAAATTCAGGGCAGGTATATGTTTGTATGTATGTTGTATTTAGTCGATCTCATATTATTGCAGAGGGTATTATGATTTCAGTCATCAGTTTGCAACGGAGTGAAGGAGACGTTTCCGACCCCATTATATTCTTGATCAGCATCACTAGACGAGTCGACTGACCTACTCTCCAAGCGACAGCTTAACACCATCCAATCTATAAATAGACCAGTTAATTCGCGACCACTTCGTACCCGATCATAAAAAAACCACAAACACAAAGAATAAGTGGACCAAACTCCCGTGTTGCAGGGCCCGAGCCCAACGACGCCGCAATGTCTCGACCACCCGACCGACTCTTGACAACGATTAACACGATAACAAGTGAGGCAAAATACATTATAATTAAAAGAACAGACAATAACATTTGAAAATGTATCCCCATTCCTTATTAAAAAAGTGGTAGATTTTGCTTGTAAAAAACGAGATCGGAAACTCTCCCAATCAAAACAAAAAACTCTTTACAAGCCCAAAAATTGCTTAAATAACAAACATTTCACGACTTCCCAGTCCGCGCTGAGGAACACAAAAATCTCAACACATCTAAAGGAGTCATCTACTCCAATGACTTACGAAAAATAGAAGAAAAACAAATATTTGAAGAAATAAAACCTCAAAATGTTGTTGAGGTCCAAAAAATCTTAAAAAAAGAAAACAACGTCTACAATAAAAAGACAGAAACAGGCTTAATCATACTAAGCTTTGCAACAATCACCCTACCTGTCAAAATATGGATAGGGTATGAAGTAATAAACATACGACCTTACATCCCCCCCCCCCCCATGAGATGTTTCAACTGTCTTAGATTTGAAAACCCCTCCGTCCATTGTAACAGCCCTAAAATATGCGCCCATTGCTCCGAAAAAGAACCGCAAAAGAGGATGAACCGTGCACCAATACACAAACCTGCATCAACTGTAAATACGAAGATGACGAAACTAAACACCACACCGCAATGGGCAAATCATGTCCCGCCTTCATAAAACAAAAAGAATTGACTGCCATCTAAACAATTCAAGAAGTGGACCACAAGACAGCCCGCTTGATTTACAACGCACGTCACACTCACCCACCAATGCTTTACGCCCTGAAAGCAGCATTTCCAGCGCACAAAACACCAGTTACAGAAACAACAACGCACACAACTAAAGCATGAAGAACAACCTCATCAACCCTGAATTATACTACAAGACAAACTATCACCTACGAAGACTCCCCGGAAGAACCCGGAAGAACTCTCCGACGAACTAAAACTTAAACTATTCACTGCTAAATCAAATAAATTTGGAATTCACCTGAAAGCAAAAGAAAAAATAGCCAAAAAACCAAACCCGATAAGAAAACCAAGAACAAGATATCCGATCACACGAGTACAACCTATAAAATCCTAACAAATATATATTAATCTAGTTTAAAGAAAGCTCAACACTAAATTTTTATTTTTAGCATGCTCAAAATATTACAACTACACGTAAATGGATACCTCAATAATTACAACTACTTACAAACAAGAACCTTAAAATAATTTCCATTCAAGATACCCACCTCCACTCTACCAATAATATTCCCATCTAAATAAACTTTACTATTTACCACACAAACAACTCGAGTAACCCTTATGGAGAAGTAGCTCTTCTACTTTACAACTTCTTGCAACAACAACAAACCCAAATCCGTAATATACATTTTGACTCAATCGCCGTTACAGTACAATTTAAAATTAAATTTACTATAATTTCCAGTTATATACTTCCCAACAAAGCATTTACATTACAAGAATTACAAGATACTTACAACAATATTGACACCCCTCTCTTAATAACAGGCGATTTCTACAGTTGGAACAAAAACTGGGGATCACAAAATAATAACACATGAGGAAACCTACTGTTTAAATTTATAAACCAATCCTTACTAACCACACTCAATAATGGTTCACCGACTTCACCACACACAACACCTTTACACATATTGATCTCTCCCTAGCTTCTCCTGAAATAACCTTATACTCTAAATGGACAGTCGATAGTCACCTCTCAGTAAGCGACCACTTCGCGATCTCAATCGAACTTTTTTAAAGTGAAACAACTGCCTCCTGATTCCTCCAAATTCATCCAAACAAGTCCCCTGGTGGGACAAAGACTTTCAAGAACTAAAAACCAATAAAAAATTAGCCTGGAGGAACATGTGCCAAAATATAAACACAACCAACATAATCACTTATAAAAAAGCTAACGCAATTCTAAAACGGGAAATAAGAATAAAAAAACGCAAAGCTCTGTTCGAATTCACTTCAGACATCAACTCACAAACCCCAGTCCTAACAATATGGAAAAAAATCAATAGATTATGTGGCCTCAAAACCCATATCCCAATTCATTGCCTTGTTAACCGTAATAACCCAGCAGACACTTATACAAACAAATATATCTCAAAAGCCCAGTGCGGGATCTGATCAAAAGCCTCACCTAACAGCAACTTTCATTCCACATTTAGGTCGCACAAAGAAAACATAAACTACAATTTCACTCACAACACATCCCTTCTCACCTAACCCTTGGAATGCGATATTTCGATCATCGAACTTAAAAGCGCCATAAACCAAACAAAGGCAAAACACCAGGCAGGGACCGCATCAGTTACCCAATGATTAAAAACCTCCCAGATTCTGTGTTGCAAGGGCTGCTCAAACTTTAGAACAATATACTTAACGCACATATTCCACAACAGTTTAAAATAAGTAACATAATACCAATATTAAAACCAGACTCAAACAAAACCCAAGTAACCTCTTACCGACCCATATCATTAAATAGCTGCCTATCCAAAGTCATGGACAAAATAATATCTAAAAGACTATGGTGGCTAGTTAACAACAGCCAGTTACTCGATAGTCGTCAAGTCGGTTTCAGAAAGGAAAAATTGGTTTCAGATTCTCTATCAATACTACCTGACTGCCACCACCCTTTCCAATAAGAGCCACCTCTCTATAATCTCACTAGACTTCTCAAAAGCATTTGATAAAATAGAAATGCATACTATAATTGACGAGCTCGTTGACTGGAAACTAGGGCCAAAAATGATTAAATACATATTAAAGTTCTTAACTAATAGAAAAATTTGTGTTCAGACCCAAAACGTACAATTCCAGCCTTTACCGCTAGAGAATGGAGTCCTGTAATCCTTTTTGCAATTGCCTATAATAAGCTTAATAGAATTATATGTCTAACAAATCATTCGAATTTTCTGCATTCGCCGACGGTTATACAATAATACGGAGACAAAAAAGAATGATACAACTTTAGACATAAATTTACTACTCGCAGGCATACAAGAACGGTGCAATTACTCTGGAGCCAGTCTCTCTATACCAAAATTAATACATTTACATATTTGTCGAAAGAAAAAAGGTAACTTTAAAATACTAAGCAGTTTGAACCTAAAAAATGAAACAACTTTAAAAATATTAGGTATTACTATAACTAATAAATATAAATGGGACGCACACATAGAACAACTAGTAATATAAATAACTTAAAAGCTAAATATTATAAAATGTCTCTGCAGCACTCGTTTCAACCATCTTTGATGTAATAAACTCAATTATCATGTCAAAAATTGACTTTGGGTTATTCCTATACGGAATAGTACCCAAATCAAAAATTAACAAAATTAAAACCATATACCACTCAGCTGTCAGAATGGCACTCGGTGCCTTTTGCTCCTCACCAATCAACAATATACTATACGAATCCAACAGAAAGCCAATAGAACACAGAACCAAACACGCCATATTAAAAAACTTTAAAATCATATCCACCGCAAAAAAACTCCATTAGAACAAGACATAACAAAAAAAATTTTAAAAGCGAAAAGAATACCAAAACTGTCATCAACAATTTAGAATACTGTTGACCGGTGCAATACTAT
>NW_027255896.1:26298703-26306203 GCF_043229965.1 Drosophila suzukii | reverse complement strand
AATAATAATAATAATAATAATAATAATAATAATAATAATAATAATAATAATAATAATAATAATAATAATAATAATAATAATAATAATAATAATAATAATTAATAATAATAATAATAATAATAATAATAATAATAATAATAATAATAATAATAATAATAATAATAATAATAATAATAATAATAATAATAATAATAATAATAATAATAATAATAATAATAATAATAATAATAATAATAATAATAATAATAATAATAATAATAATAATAATAATAATAATAATAATAATAATAATAATAATAATAATAATAATAATAATAATAATAATAATAATAATAATAATAATAATAATAATAATAATAATAATAATAATAATAATAATAATAATAATAATAATAATATAATAATAATAATAATAATAATAATAATAATAATAATAATAATAATAATAATAATAATAATAATAATAATAATAATAATAATAATAATAATAATAATAATAATAATAATAATAATAATAATAATAATAATAATAATAATAATAATAATAATAATAATAATAATAATAATAATAATAATAATAATAATAATAATAATAATAATAATAATAATAATAATAATAATAATAATAATAATAATAATAATAATAATAATAATAATAATAATAATAATAATAATAATAATAATAATAATAATAATAATAATAATAATAATAATAATAATAATAATAATAATAATAATAATAATAATAATAATAATAATAATAATAATAATAATAATAATAATAATAATAATAATAATAATAATAATAATAATAATAATAATAATAATAATAATAATAATAATAATAATAATAATAATAATAATAATAATAATAATAATAATAATAATAATAATAATAATAATAATAATAATAATATAATAATAATAATAATAATAATAATAATAATAATAATAATAATAATAATAATAATAATAATAATAATAATAATAATAATAATAATAATAATAATAATAATAATAATAATAATAATAATAATAATAATAATAATAATAATAATAATAATATAATAATAATAATAATAATAATAATAATAATAATAATAATAATAATAATAATAATAATAATAATAATAATAATAATAATAATAATAATAATAATAATAATAATAATAATAATAATAATAATAATAATAATAATAATAATAATAATATAATAATAATAATAATAATAATAATAATAATAATAATAATAATAATAATAATAATAATAATAATAATAATAATAATAATAATAATAATAATAATAATAATAATAATAATAATAATAATAATAATAATAATAATAATAATAATAATAATAATAATAATAATAATAATAATAATAATAATAATAATAATAATAATAATAATAATAATAATAATAATAATAATAATAATAATAATAATAATAATAATAATAATAATAATAATAATAATAATAATAATAATAATAATAATAATAATAATAATAATAATAATAATAATAATAATAATAATAATAATAATAATAATAATAATAATAATAATAATAATAATAATAATAATAATAATAATAATAATAATAATAATAATAATAATAATAATAATAATAATAATAATAATAATAATAATAATAATAATAATAATAATATAATAATAATAATAATAATAATAATAATAATAATAATAATAATAATAATAATAATAATAATAATAATAATAATAATAATAATAATAATAATAATAATAATAATAATAATAATAATAATAATAATAATAATAATAATAATAATAATAATAATAATAATAATAATAATAATAATAATAATAATAATAATAATAATAATAATAATAATAATAATAATAATAATAATAATAATAATAATAATAATAATAATAATAATAATAATAATAATAATATAATAATAATAATAATAATAATAATAATAATAATAATAATAATAATAATAATAATAATAATAATAATAATAATAATAATAATAATAATAATAATAATAATATAATAATAATAATAATAATAATAATAATAATAATAATAATAATAATAATAATAATAATAATAATAATAATAATAATAATAATAATAATAATAATAATAATAATAATAATAATAATAATAATAATAATAATAATAATAATAATAATAATAATAATAATAATAATAATAATAATAATAATAATACTAATAATAATAATAATAATAATAATAATAATAATAATAATAATAATAATAATAATAATAATAATAATAATAATAATAATAATAATAATAATAATAATAATAATAATAATAATAATAATAATAATAATAATAATAATAATAATAATAATAATAATAATAATAATAATAATAATAATAATAATAATAATAATAATAATAATAATAATAATAATAATAATAATAATAATAATAATAATAATAATAATAATAATAATAATAATAATAATAATAATAATAATAATAATAATAATAATAATAATAATAATAATAATATAATAATAATAATAATAATAATAATAATAATAATAATAATAATAATAATAATAATAATAATAATAATAATAATAATAATAATAATAATAATAATAATAATAATAATATAATAATAATAATAATAATAATAATAATAATAATAATAATAATAATAATAATAATAATAATAATAATAATAATAATAATAATAATAATAATAAAATAATAATAATAATAATAATAATAATAATAATAATAATAATAATAATAATAATAATAATAATAATAATAATAATAATAATAATAATAATAATAATAATAATAATAATAATAATAATAATAATAATAATAATAATAATAATAATAATAATAATAATAATAATAATAATAATAATAATAATAATAATAATAATAATAATAATAATAATAATAATAATAATAATAATAATAATAATAATAATAATAATAATAATAATAATAATAATAATAATAATAATAATAATAATAATAATAATAATAATAATAATAATAATAATAATAATAATAATAATAATAATAATAATAATAATATAATAATAAATAATAAATAATAATAATAATAATAATAATAATAATAATAATAATAATAATAATAATAATAATAATAATAATAATAATAATAATAATAATAATAATAATAATAATAATAATAATAATATATAATAATAATAATAATAATAATAATAATAATAATAATAATAATAATAATATAATAATAATAATAATAATAATAATAATAATAATAATAATAATAATAATAATAATAATAATAATAATAATAATAATAATAATAATAATAATAATAATAATAATAATAATAATAATAATAATAATAATAATAATAATAATAATAATAATAATAATAATAATAATAATAATAATAATAATAATAATAATAATAATAAATAATAATAATAATAATAATAATAATAATAATAATAATAATAATAATAATAATAATAATAATAATAATAATAATAATAATAATAATAATAATAATAATAATAATAATAATAATAATAATAATAATAATAATAATAATAATAATAATAATAATAATAATAATAATAATAATAATAATAATAATAATAATAATAATAATAATAATAATAATAATAATAATAATAATAATAATAATAATAATAATAATAATAATAATAATAATAATAATTATAATAATAATAATAATAATAATAATAATAATAATAATAATAATAATAATAATAATAATAATAATAATAATAATAATAATAATAATAATAATAATATAATAATAATAATAATAATAATAATAATAATAATAATAATAATAATAATAATAATAATAATAATAATAATAATAATAATAATAATAATAATAATAATAATAATAATAATAATAATAATAATAATAATAATAATAATAATAATAATAATAATAATAATAATAATAATAATAATAATAATAATAATAATAATAATAATAATAATAATAATAATAATAATAATAATAATAATAATAATAATAATAATAATAATAATAATAATAATAATAATAATAATAATAATAATAATAATAATAATAATAATAATATAATAATAATAATAATAATAATAATAATAATAATAATAATAATAATAATAATAATAATAATAATAATAATAATAATAATAATAATAATAATAATAATAATAATAATAATAATAATAATAATAATAATAATAATAATAATAATAATAATAATAATAATAATAATAATAATAATAATAATAATAATAATAATAATAATAATAATAATAATAATAATAATAATAATAATAATAATAATAATAATAATAATAATAATAATAATAATAATAATAATAATAATAATAATAATAATAATAATAATAATAATAATAATAATAATAATAATAATAATAATAATAATAATAATAATAATAATAATAATAATAATAATAATAATAATAATAATAATAATAATAATAATAATAATAATAATAATAATAATAATAATAATAATAATAATAATAATAATAATAATAATAATAATAATAATAATAATAATAATAATAATAATAATAATAATAATAATAATAATAATAATAATAATAATAATAATAATAATAATAATAATAATAATAATAATAATAATAATAATAATAATAATAATAATAATAATAATAATAATAATAATAATAATAATAATAATAATAATAATAATAATAATAATAATAATAATAATAATAATAATAATATAATAATAATAATAATAATAATAATAATAATAATAATAATAATAATAATAATAATAATAATAATAATAATAATAATAATAATAATAATAATAATAATAATAATAATAATAATAATAATAATAATAATAATAATAATAATAATAATAATAATAATAATAATAATAATAATAATAATAATAAAATAATAATAATAATAATAATAATAATAATAATAATAATAATAATAATAATAATAATAATAATAATAATAATAATAATAATAATAATAAATAATAATAATAATAATAATAATAATAATAATAATAATAATAATAATAATAATAATAATAATAATAATAATAATAATAATAATAATAATAATAATAATAATAATAATAATAATAATAATAATAATAATAATAATAATAATAATAATAATAATAATAATAATAATAATAATAATAATAATAATAATAATAATAATAATAATAATAATAATAATAATAATAATAATAATAATAATAATAATAATAATAATAATAATAATAATAATAATAATAATAATAATAATAATAATATAATAATAATAATAATAATAATAATAATAATAATAATAATAATAATAATAATAATAATAATAATAATAATAATAATAATAATAATAATAATAATAATAATAATAATAATAATAATAATAATAATAATAATAATAATAATAATAATAATAATAATAATAATAATAATAATAATAATAATAATAATAATAATAATAATAATAATAATAATAATAATAATAATAATAATAATAATAATAATAATAATAATAATAATAATAATAATAATAATAATAATAATAATAATAATAATAATAATAATAATAATAATAATAATAATAATAATAATAATAATAATAATAATAATAATAATAATAATAATAATAATAATAATAATAATAATAATAATAATAATAATAATAATAATAATAATAATAATAATAATAATAATAATAATAATAATAATAATAATAATAATAATAATAATAATAATAATAATAATAATAATAATAATAATAATAATAATAATAATAATAATAATAATATAATAATAATAATAATAATAATAATAATAATAATAATAATAATAATAATAATAATAATAATAATAATAATAATAATAATAATAATAATAATAATAATAATAATAATAATAATAATAATAATAATAATAATAATAATAATAATAATAATAATAATAATAATAATAATAATAATAATAATAATAATAATAATAATAATAATAATAATAATAATAATAATAATAATAATAATAATAATAATAATAATAATAATAATAATAATAATAATAATAATAATAATAATAATAATAATAATAATAATAATAATAATAATAATAATAATAATAATAATAATAATAATAATAATAATAATAATAATAATAATAATAATAATAATAATAATAATAATAATAATAATAATAATAATAATAATAATAATAATAATAATAATAATAATAATAATAATAATAATAATAATAATAATAATAATAATAATAATAATAATAATAATAATAATAATAATAATAATAATAATAATAATAATAATAATAATAATAATAATAATAATAATAATAATAATAATAATAATAATAATAATAATAATAATAATAATAATAATAATAATAATAATAATAATAATAATAATAATAATAATAATAATAATAATAATAATAATAATAATAATAATAATAATAATAATAATAATAATAATAATAATAATAATAATAATAATAATAATAATAATAATAATAATAATAATAATAATAATAATAATAATAATAATAATAATAATAATAATAATAATAATAATAATAATAATAATAATAATAATAATAATAATAATAATAATAATAATAATAATAATAATAATAATAATAATAATAATAATAATAATAATAATAATAATAATAATAATAATAATAATAATAATAATAATAATAATAATAATAATAATAATAATAATAATAATAATAATAATAATAATAATAATAATAATAATAATAATAATAATAATAATAATAATAATAATAATAATAATAATAATAATAATAATAATAATAATAATAATAATAATAATAATAATAATAATAATAATAATAATAATAATAATAATAATAATAATAATAATAATAATAATAATAATAATAATAATAATAATAATAATAATAATAATAATAATAATAATAATAATAATAATAATAATAATAATAATAATAATAATAATAATAATAATAATAATAATAATAATAATAATAATAATAATAATAATAATAATAATAATAATAATAATAATAATAATAATAATAATAATAATAATAATAATAATAATAATAATAATAATAATAATAATAATAATAATAATAATAATAATAATAATAATAATAATAATAATAATAATAATAATAATAATAATAATAATAATAATAATAATAATAATAATAATAATAATAATAATAATAATAATAATAATAATAATAATAATAATAATAATAATAATAATAATAATAATAATAATAATAATAATAATAATAATAATAATAATAATAATAATAATAATAATAATAATAATAATAATAATAATAATAATAATAATAATAATAATAATAATAATAATAATAATAATAATAATAATAATAATAATAATAATAATAATAAT
>NW_027255896.1:26276203-26293703 GCF_043229965.1 Drosophila suzukii | reverse complement strand
TCCTACACAACAAACTCAAAAACTATCTCTGAATGTCGCAAATCTCTGAACGAGATGGCCACTCTTCTGAGAATCAACCTCATCTGGTTGCGTGGACACCAAAATATTGAGGGAAACTGCATAGCAGACGAGCTGGCAAGGCAAGGGACAACCGCCGACATCCTTCGCGATAACGACACGGTGGGTATGCCCATGCCTACATGCAAGCTGCACCTCAGGCAGAGACTGTACACCCTCTCCAACAACAGATGGAACGCAATCTCAACATGCCACTATTCTAGACTCACGTGGCCAAATCACAACTCGAAAAGAACTAAAACTCTCCTACAATGTAATAGGGAAGACATCTCCATTCTCCTAAATGCCCTCACGGGCCATGGTCTTTTAGGGACTCATGCGCACAGGCTGGGACACAGTAACCACGACTTCTGCCGCATCTGCAAGCAGATAGACGAAATGGAGAGCATTGAACACCTCCTATGCTTCTGCCCAGCGCATAGCCTAAAGCGCTTTCCAACTTTAGGGAGCTTCACACTGCCGAACCTTGCGGCCATTCAGAACAAAAAGAACAAACTATTTCGTGAAAACAAATAACCCCCCCTAAGTGGGGGGATTAGTTATCTAATCTCCAACCACACCTACCTAACCTTACCTATGTAACAGGCTGGCTATTATATAGTATAACAGGCAATATGCAATACACTAGTTCTAAGTATTATATTGTTATACTTAAAGTTATAGGAACAGGGCAGAGTATATGAATCTGCTCTGGTCACACTATTCGATCCTCGAGAGAGGAGATGCTCTCTCGAGAGAACCTGAAAACGGGGTTGAAAAGAGAGTTGCCTGCGAGCAGCAAGTTAGTTCAAAACGAGAGTGCGAATAAAGAAGACGTGGAACTACAAACCGTTTGTGAACTTAATCCTGATACAATCTCAGAAGTGGGATACCGGAAAAAAAATCTATAAAAACTTAAACAGTGAAATGGATATCCAAATTAGTGACGTGTCTGTGACACAACTAAAAAGGTGGTTGGAACTCCTTAAGTTGCCGACAACTGGATCCAAGGCCGAACTTTTTTCGCGACTTAGGAGTGTTCCGCCGGAAGATCGGGGAGTCGTCCCTCAAGTCGATCAGGAAGTCGGAGAAATTGTGGACACGGTGACTACAGACTCGGAAGACGAAAATATCGAGTCACAAGGTCCGATGGAGCCGATTTGTGGCTTAGAAACCATGGACAAGTTGCGCTTGGAAATCGAGAAGGCCCAGAAATTTCTAGAATTTCTGCATAAGCAAGTCGACAGCGTTAGTTCAGCCAGTGGAGCCAAAAGCCACAATTCACAGAATTTTACGAAGTCGGACGGTGGCGCAAGCAAGAGTTCGGAGAATTCCAAGAACCGGCATGAACGAGATGGCAAGTCAAGCAGCGGTTCGGAGAATTCCGAGAACGGGCAAGAACGAGATGGCAAGGCAAGCAGCGGTTCGGAGAATTCCGAGAACGGGCAAGAACGAGTTGGCATGGCAACCAACAGTTCGGAGAATTCCGAGAACAGGCGAGAGCGAGTTGGCGAGCGAAGCAGTGGTTCTACGAAAATTGTACAAGGAAATTTCGAGAACTTGCAACAACTTGGCTGCGCAGATTACGGTGGCATCAACGGCAGAGATGCGCATCGAACTTCTGATGAAATCTCGACATAGCGTCCCGTGGGAAGGGCTGAGTTTTCGTCAGCTGGATTTAATCTAGCCAAAGAAATTTTGATGGACTTTGCCGAGAAGATTCCTGTCCGATCCTGGATCTCCCAATGGGACAACATATCCTCGTTGTATGACCTATCGGACACCCAGCGAAGAGTGTTGCTGATCAGCAAACTAAAAGGCAACGCTTTGGAGTGGATGCATGCGGATCCTTCTCGTTTTGTTAAACCAACGAATGAGTTGCTGCAGCAATTACAACTTGCTTTTGGTGGTAACGAGTCGAAGGCAGACATAAGGCGAAAATTTGAAGCGCGTCTGTGGCAACCGAATGAAAAATTTGCGATGTACTTTGAAGAGAAGAGAAGGCTGGCCCGAGATGTCAACATGGAGGAGGACGAGCTACTGGATGGACTAATTGTTGGCATACCGACGATTAACTTACGCACGCAGGCCAAGTTACAGTGCTTTGAGAATCCTGGAAGGATGCTTAGAGCTTTCGCTGACATAATGCTGCCAACAAGGGCTGCTGGGAACAACAAGATGCAGTCTTCGAAAGCCGATCCGGCGAGCAAGGAGACGCGTTGCTACAACTGCAACGGAAAGGGGCATTGGGCTCGAGAGTGCGCCAAACCGAAGAGAACACCAGGGACGTGCTACGGATGTGGAGCTACCGATCATTTCATCAACGGATGTCCTCAAAATAAGAAGCAAGATGTCAATAACTATGTAAGGTTGTTTAAAATTTTTTGTTTTGAAAACCCTAATCAGCCAATTATTACAGAATGTCTTATAGATTCAGGAAGCCCAGTATCGCTAATCAAACATTCGGTTGTGCCGAGAAATATTAAATTAGATCCACAAAATGAGACTTACTTCGGATTAAACAAAAGCTTATTGAAAAGCGAAGTAAAAATATTATGTTTTATAATGAAAAAAGAAATAAACATTTTTTTTAATTTAATTGTTGTGGCTGATGAATCTATGGGTTGTAATATTGTGCTGGGTAGAGATTTTATGAAAGCCTGCGATTTGGAAATTAATTTAGAAACTTTAAATATAATAACTGTAGAGAGTACTGAGACCCAAGATAATAGAAAAATTGGGTCAATTTATAAGGTGCCTTGCAATTTAAGAAAAGATTTGGAGTGTGAACGAAATGAAAAGTTAGGGAATGAGATGTTAGAGGATAAAATGTTAGGTAGTGAAATATTAGGAAGTGAAAAGTTAGGGAATGAGATGTTAGAGGATAAAATGTTAGGTAGTGAAATATTAGGAAGTGAAAAGTTAGGGAATGAGATGTTAGAGGATAAAATGTTAGGTAGTGAAATATTAGGAAGTGAAAAGTTAGGAAATGAGATGTTAGGTTATGAAATGATAGGTGGTGAAAAATTAGAAAGCGAAATTTTAGAAGAAACTTTAGATAGTAAAATTTTAAAAGTAGAAAAGCAAACAATTTTTGATAGTTTTGAGCAACAGATGATGGAAATAAATGTGGTAGAAGATTCGGAAAAGAAAAGTGTCTATAATATTGGTGAGCAAGTTAGCTATATAGACCAAAAGAAATTAATTGAATTAGTGGAAAAAAGGTATGTCCAGGTAAAGCGACCTGAAAATCCAAATATTAATTGTGAAATGAACATCGTGTTGGAAAATTCTAAGCCATTTAGTTGTGTACCTAGAAGACTTTCGTACAGTGAAAAGGAAGTGTTGCAGAAAATGTTAGATGAATATATTAAGGATGGCATTATTCAAGCTAGTAGATCGGAGTATGCCTCTCCGATTGTATTAGTTAAAATGAAGTCGGGAGATCTTAGACTGTGCATAGATTTTAGACGCTTAAATAAGATCATGGCCAAGGATAATTATCCGATTCCCTTAATTGATGACCTGTTAGATAAATTAGTGGGAAAATCAGTATTTACGAAATTAGATCTTAACAAGGGAGAACGCTATAGTCGAGTACCTCGACTATCAGTTACCCGTTACTCAGCTAAATGGAGATATGCAAGCAGCAAAGCGAGATTAAAATGCGCCACCTACCGGCGGTATACAGATTTAAGCGTTATGGGCGTTAGAGTGGGCGTGGCAAATTTTTTTTTGGATCAATCGATAGGTATTGACGAGACCAATACATTTCAGTTAAAATTTTTTATCTAGCATGAAAATTGTGGGCGTCACAGGGTTTTGCGGTTTGTGGGCGTTAAAGTGGGCGTGGGCGTCAATCGATAGGTATTGATGAGAACATTACATTTCAGTTAAAATTTTCTATCTAGCATCAAAACTGTAGGAGCCACAGTTTTGGGCGGTTTGTGGGCGTTTGTGGGCGCTGCGTAGGAAGCTCAGGAATCTGCACGCCAAATCTCAATAGCCTAGCTCCCATAGTTTCCGAGATCTCAGCGTTCATCCGGACAGACGGACAGACGGACATGGCTAGATCGACTCGGCTAGTGATCCTGATCAAGAATATATATACTTTATGGAAACGCTTCCTTCTGCCTGTTACATACTTTCCGACGAATCTAGTATACCCTTTTACTCTACGAGTAACGGGTATAAAAATGGTTACTTTCATGTGTTTGTTAACAAAGAGTCGGTAAAATACACATCGTTTACTACGCCGTTGGGCCAATTTGAGTTTTTACGTATGCCGATGGGGCTTAAGACTTCTCCACAAGTATTTCAAAGATTCGTCAACGATATATTTTCGGATATGATAAGACAGGACAAGGTTGTTGTGTATATGGACGACATTTTGGTCGCCAGTAGGAACATGGAAGAACACTTCGAAATATTAGCAGAAGTATTTAAAAGGTTAGTGGAAAATAAGTTAGAATTGAGAATGGACAAATGCAAATTTTTACAAGACAAGGTCAAATATTTGGGGTTTTTGATTTCATGCGATGGAATCAAAGCTGATGATAGGGGCTTAGAAGCCATACAAAATTTTCCAGTTCCGACTAAAGTACAAGCAGTCCAAAGTTTTTTGGGGCTCTGCTCTTACCTCCGCCGATTTATTAAAGACTTTTTAATAATAGCGAAACCCTTATACGTTTTAGTGAAAAAAGATAGGGCATTTAAGTTTGAGGAAGATGAATTAAATTGTTTTTCACAATTGAAAGCGAAATTGATGGAAGCGCCCGTTTTAGCTATATACGATCACAGAGACGAAGTTGAGTTACACTGCGATGCCAGTGCTTTAGGGTTTGGGGCGGTACTTCTTCAACGAAAAGCAGACAAGAAGTTGCATCCCATATTCTATTTTTCAAAAAGGTCAACAACTACAGAAGCGAAATACCACAGCTTTGAGCTGGAGACTTTAGCCATTATTTACGCATTAAGAAGATTTAGGATATACTTACAAGGCAAGCGGTTCAAAATTGTAACGGACTGCAACTCCGTTACGTTAACGCTTAATAAAATTGATTTGAATCCAAGAATAGCAAGGTGGGCTTTAGAGCTTCAGGAGTTTGATTACGACTTAAAGCATAGGGCAGGTAGTCAAATGCAACACGTGGATGCACTGAGTCGTTGCAATAACATAATGGTAATAGAATCGAACACGTTTGAAACTAATTTAATAATTTGCCAATCAAAGGATGATAAAATACAAGAGATTAGGACAATTTTAGAAAATAGTGAGCACAAATGGTTTGAAATGAGGAATGGTGTTATATACAGGAAAAGTAATGACAAGAGGATCTTATTTTATGTGCCGAACCGGATGGAGGATCATGTTTTATATAATAAGCCAATAAGCCTTTCGAAATCATTCATATAGATCATTATGGCCCTGTGGATAATAGTAGATCGAAGAAGCACATATTAGCTGTTGTTGATGCGTTCACGAAATTTCTTAGGCTGTATACGACCAAAACAACGAATGCGAAAGAGGCAGTAAATGCAATGACAGATTACTTTCGAGCTTATAGCAGGCCCAAATGTGTTATTTCAGATCGCGGAAGCTGCTTTACTTCGACAGATTTTTCTAAATTTATGGAGGAAAATAACATAAAGCATATTAAAATTGCAACGGGATCGCCACAGGCCAACGGTCAAGTTGAGCGAATCAATAGAAGCTTAGGACCTATGATAGCGAAGTTGGCGGAGCCAGAGAATGGTTTACATTGGGATAATGCCATTGAAAAAGTAGAGTATTCTATGAATAATACAATTCACAATAGTATTAAGCAGCGGCCTAGTGAAACGCTGTTTGGCATAACTCAAAGGGGGAAAGTTTGTGATGAGTTAAGGGAAAGATTAGAGGAGAGTAGTAATGAAATAGAGGTTAGGAAAACGTTAGAAGATATTAGGAAAGAAGCTGAAGAAACACAAGTACATTCGCAGAGGAAAAATGAAGCATACTACAATGCGAGAAGAAAAAACGCAACCGAATTCAGAGAAGGTGATTATGTCATGGTTAAGAATTTTGATAGTACGGCGGGTGTAGCGAGAAAACTTATTCCGAAGAACAAGGGACCTTATGTAATTGAGAAGATTTTGAAAAATGACAGATATTTGATCAAAGATGTTGATGGGTTTCAGTTATCTCGAAACCCATATCAGGGTGTTTGGAGTGTTGATAACATTCGACATTGGATGAAAAAATAGTAGTATAATATATTAATGTATTGTATACATTTATATATGTACTAGATTGTAAGCAATAGATAACCAAATGTTTCAATCGTAAAAAGTAAATTATAAAATATCAGAGATAGTGGGATATCTCAATGTCAGGACGGCCGAGTTGTAATAGGCTGGCTATTATATAGTATAACAGGCAATATGCAATACACTAGTTCTAAGTATTATATTGTTATACTTAAAGTTATAGGAACAGGGCAGAGTATATGTATCTGCTCTGGTCACACTATTCGATCCTCGAGAGAGGAGATGCTCTCTCGAGAGAACCTGAAAACGGGGTTGAAAAGAGAGTTGCCTGCGAGCAGCGAGTTAGTTCAAAACGAGAGTGCGAATAAAGAAGACGTGGAACTACAAACCGTTTGTGAACTTAATCCTGATACACCTAAGATCTATGAGTTAGAAAATTTATAGATGCCAACATATAATCTAGATAGCTCACCATTAATACATTGCTCTAATCATCGGAATCATCCGATCCACCAGAAGTCGACCCAGTACAGGTAGAAGAATCTGAATTTCATAGCCCAGAAGTAGAAGAGAAAGACTTAATTATCCTTAAAATTCCTTCTGTACTTTTTCAATCTGAATTATCAGATCAGGAACCAGCTGATTCCGATGGCGAAATTTAGCAACATCAATTAATAATAATGACAGAAGATATTGTTGCCCAACGGTCATACATTAAGGATATAGCAAATGCTTTCCCAGAATGCAACGGACAAAAACTCCACATTCACCGATTTATCACAGCCTTGAAATTAGTAAACATAACCAAAAGCACATTTAAAGAGATAACTTTTGAAGTCATAAAACCAAAATATAGTAGACTCAACTTTGTAAAAAGTGCAAGATGAGTCCACTATAAACGGAATTTAAAAAAAATGACAAGACACCATTATCGGCGAAACATCCAAGGTAGTCAAAGCAAAAATGGCAAAAACTACTCAAAAGGAAGAAACGGCCGAAAAGTGCACAACTGAAAATGACAATTTACGATAGCTACTTGCAATGCAGTACTAAAATGTCGGGCAATGGCAACTCAATACTATTTGCCAGAAAAGGACAAGGCTATAGAGGTAACAACTACAGAGGTAACTACCGTACCAAAATAATGGGTATTACCAAAATAACGGCTACAACCGAAATAGCGGTTAAAACCAAAATAATGGTTATAATCGAAACTATAATAGCCAGAACAGAAATAACTACAAGTATAATTGAGGTCGTTGAAATTATAGAGGAAACACTAATGTCCGCCTTACCAAGACAGTTTCGGGAAACTCGCAGACACCTTTAGATACGAGAAATTAAAAATACCCAAGGCTTATACAATGAACCTCAATCTCAACATTTACGTACCACTTATTAATTCAGAAACACGGAAGCAAGCAGCTTACGTTTCTTGTGGATAAGGCACCAAATATTTCGCTTTTAAAAGAAAATTCACTGTCGCTGGGGGACCTAAAGCTTCACTGCCAGCAGTACCCATAGGTACCAAAAGCATTGGAGGAGTCCCTGTTTCTGCTAGTCAGCCTAAGGGGTCAAACACTACGCAGCTTTCTGTGCCTACAGGTGAAGTTAGTTCTATAGGAGTCCCTAGTCTCGATAATCAGACGAACGATGTTCAGATTGCTGGTGGTGGATGGTTGTTCCATATAGGAAGCAATTATTTGTGTCTCGTTTAACACCTGAAACCAAATCTGCAGATGCTTTGGAATTTATACACCAGGAATTCCCATCTCCCGGAGATATCAGAGTTCTGTCCAAAAATTTTAATACGTATAGAACTCTCTCGCTCTCCTCGTAGGGGGGTGGTGTGTTAATTGCCGTTACCTCTACTTTAACATCCCAATGACATAGAATTCGTTGGTGTTAAAGTTTCTTTGAAATATTCTTTTATTTATGTAACTTGTTCTTATATTCCACCTGGTTCCTTCCACAGACTTACTTGTCTCTATCCCTCTGTCCATGACTTCGTTGACGGTCTGTTAGAATTATCATTGCAGCAAGTAGGCTTTATGCGTAATTCACGGTATCAAGAATTGACCCACTATGTGTGCCAGAAGACCGGTATCATCCCACATTAGAACTTACAATTGGCCTTCCCTGCGTTGATACCCTCTCTTCTTTACTTTCTCCAACTAAAAGTAGATGCTTTCGTAAATGTGACTTTAATAAGCTCAACAACATGATTTCAAAATATAACTGGACAAATTTATATTATTGCTAAGTAAGAGAGGCCTCCTTGGCTTACCAATGAGTTGCAAAGACTTAGAAACCTTAAAACAAACGTCTACCAAAGTACAAAGAGTCGGGTAGGCCGTCCGATTTTTCCAGATATGTGGTACTCGTACTCGTACTAATTTTAATGTACTTAACAGTTATTGCTCTTCCATGTATTTGAACCGATGTAAATTTGAATTTTCAAAGGATCCGAGGCAGTTTTATAACTTTGTCAACGCTAAGCGAAAGTCTTCAGCATTGTCTTTATCAGTACGATTAAACTCTATTGAGGGATCTACGGATCCCGAAATTGCAGATTTATTTGCTGAATTCTTCCAATCTTCCTAAAGTTCTGTCTCTTGGTCTAATTCTAGCTACCCTAATCACTTAAACAGGGCAAATTGTATTTTTTCTCCCGTATTCACCGAAAGTTCTTTCTTAAGTCATTTAGAAACTATAACGCCAACTTATTTTCCGGGGCCAGATGGACTCCCTGGGTGTGTGCCTAAGTTAAGTAACACCCATTCTTTAAATTTTTTCATTTGTCTAGCTTATCATCTGTTTTTTCTACTATCTGGAAATATTCTTTTATTATTCCACTCCACAAAAAGGGTGCGAAGGTTAATGTTCAGAACTATAGAGGAATCTCCAAATTGTCAGCAGTTCCTAAAACATTTGAACGCATTATTACCTCTCATTTGCAACATTTGTGCTCCTCTTTGATATTTCCGTGTCAACCTGCTCGAATTGATATCTTTCGTATTAGATGGATTGAACTAAAAAATTGCATACAGACTTTAATATATAGATTTTAGTTGACTCTGTAAACCACTATATTCATTTATTCAAATTAGATCAGCTCGTGTTTCGAATAAATTGGATTTCAAGTTATTTGAATGGTAGATCTCAGAGGGTTTTATTCAAAATCGCTGTTTCTAAGGTGATCAACGTGACATCTGGAGTGCCTCAGGGCAGTCATTTAGGCACTTTGCTGTTTACTCTGTTTATAAATGATCTTCCCTCTATCGTAACTCACTCTCGTGTACTAATGTATGCTGATAATGTTAAGCTTTGTTTTGTTACGTACGCCCTCCACATAGAAAGATTCACATAGAGAAACAACGACGAATCTTTAGCCAGGGGGAGGGGTGCATGTGACTAACCAGACTCATACTGGTAAAGGCAGATGAAAAAGCAATTCGGCAATTCTCGGGTGTCGCGTGGCCAGAACAACGGCCACTATCAACCTATTGGTAACCATACTCCGGTAGCTGGCAAAGGGCAACAGCCGGCCGTTGACTCCCAAGATAGTAGATATCAAGAAACAGCAATTCTAGGTGGGAACACCTAGTTTATCCGATCCATACCCGCAGCCAAGTTAAAGCTCTAGTCTGGTATAAAAGACCTTAGACGAATAGAGAAAGAGAGAGAATCCATTTGGGTGTCTTGCTGACGGAAGCCGGCAGCTTCGAGGGATGGCGACTTTCCCTGGGGCAGTCGTCCATGGAGTCTTCTGCCACCAGGACCAGCCACCATATCCAACAGTCCTTGAGGGGAACACAATTGCAGCTCGAAATAAACTTGTGTCGAACCAGCACTGCTATTGTCATCAAAGAACGTGGAAAAGATCAGCAATAAGGACGACATCCGACATACTGCGATGATTGTGGACGCAGTATCCGTGATCTCCATGCTCCTGAAATTTGTTCAGTTGTACAGACAGACAGACAGACAGACAGACAGACAGACAGACAGACAGACAGACAGACAGACAGACAGACAGACAGACAGACAGACAGACAGACAGACAGACAGACAGACAGACAGACAGACAGACAGACAGACAGACAGACAGACAGACAGACAGACAGACAGACAGACAGACAGACAGACAGACAGACAGACAGACAGACAGACAGACAGACAGACAGACAGACAGACAGACAGACAGACAGACAGACAGACAGACAGACAGACAGACAGACAGACAGACAGACAGACAGACAGACAGACAGACAGACAGACAGACAGACAGACAGACAGACAGACAGACAGACAGACAGACAGACAGACAGACAGACAGACAGACAGACAGACAGACAGACAGACAGACAGACAGACAGACAGACAGACAGACAGACAGACAGACAGACAGACAGACAGACAGACAGACAGACAGACAGACAGACAGACAGACAGACAGACAGACAGACAGACAGACAGACAGACAGACAGACAGACAGACAGACAGACAGACAGACAGACAGACAGACAGACAGACAGACAGACAGACAGACAGACAGACAGACAGACAGACAGACAGACAGACAGACAGACAGACAGACAGACAGACAGACAGACAGACAGACAGACAGACAGACAGACAGACAGACAGACAGACAGACAGACAGACAGACAGACAGACAGACAGACAGACAGACAGACAGACAGACAGACAGACAGACAGACAGACAGACAGACAGACAGACAGACAGACAGACAGACAGACAGACAGACAGACAGACAGACAGACAGACAGACAGACAGACAGACAGACAGACAGACAGACAGACAGACAGACAGACAGACAGACAGACAGACAGACAGACAGACAGACAGACAGACAGACAGACAGACAGACAGACAGACAGACAGACAGACAGACAGACAGACAGACAGACAGACAGACAGACAGACAGACAGACAGACAGACAGACAGACAGACAGACAGACAGACAGACAGACAGACAGACAGACAGACAGACAGACAGACAGACAGACAGACAGACAGACAGACAGACAGACAGACAGACAGACAGACAGACAGACAGACAGACAGACAGACAGACAGACAGACAGACAGACAGACAGACAGACAGACAGACAGACAGACAGACAGACAGACAGACAGACAGACAGACAGACAGACAGACAGACAGACAGACAGACAGACAGACAGACAGACAGACAGACAGACAGACAGACAGACAGACAGACAGACAGACAGACAGACAGACAGACAGACAGACAGACAGACAGACAGACAGACAGACAGACAGACAGACAGACAGACAGACAGACAGACAGACAGACAGACAGACAGACAGACAGACAGACAGACAGACAGACAGACAGACAGACAGACAGACAGACAGACAGACAGACAGACAGACAGACAGACAGACAGACAGACAGACAGACAGACAGACAGACAGACAGACAGACAGACAGACAGACAGACAGACAGACAGACAGACAGACAGACAGACAGACAGACAGACAGACAGACAGACAGACAGACAGACAGACAGACAGACAGACAGACAGACAGACAGACAGACAGACAGACAGACAGACAGACAGACAGACAGACAGACAGACAGACAGACAGACAGACAGACAGACAGACAGACAGACAGACAGACAGACAGACAGACAGACAGACAGACAGACAGACAGACAGACAGACAGACAGACAGACAGACAGACAGACAGACAGACAGACAGACAGACAGACAGACAGACAGACAGACAGACAGACAGACAGACAGACAGACAGACAGACAGACAGACAGACAGACAGACAGACAGACAGACAGACAGACAGACAGACAGACAGACAGACAGACAGACAGACAGACAGACAGACAGACAGACAGACAGACAGACAGACAGACAGACAGACAGACAGACAGACAGACAGACAGACAGACAGACAGACAGACAGACAGACAGACAGACAGACAGACAGACAGACAGACAGACAGACAGACAGACAGACAGACAGACAGACAGACAGACAGACAGACAGACAGACAGACAGACAGACAGACAGACAGACAGACAGACAGACAGACAGACAGACAGACAGACAGACAGACAGACAGACAGACAGACAGACAGACAGACAGACAGACAGACAGACAGACAGACAGACAGACAGACAGACAGACAGACAGACAGACAGACAGACAGACAGACAGACAGACAGACAGACAGACAGACAGACAGACAGACAGACAGACAGACAGACAGACAGACAGACAGACAGACAGACAGACAGACAGACAGACAGACAGACAGACAGACAGACAGACAGACAGACAGACAGACAGACAGACAGACAGACAGACAGACAGACAGACAGACAGACAGACAGACAGACAGACAGACAGACAGACAGACAGACAGACAGACAGACAGACAGACAGACAGACAGACAGACAGACAGACAGACAGACAGACAGACAGACAGACAGACAGACAGACAGACAGACAGACAGACAGACAGACAGACAGACAGACAGACAGACAGACAGACAGACAGACAGACAGACAGACAGACAGACAGACAGACAGACAGACAGACAGACAGACAGACAGACAGACAGACAGACAGACAGACAGACAGACAGACAGACAGACAGACAGACAGACAGACAGACAGACAGACAGACAGACAGACAGACAGACAGACAGACAGACAGACAGACAGACAGACAGACAGACAGACAGACAGACAGACAGACAGACAGACAGACAGACAGACAGACAGACAGACAGACAGACAGACAGACAGACAGACAGACAGACAGACAGACAGACAGACAGACAGACAGACAGACAGACAGACAGACAGACAGACAGACAGACAGACAGACAGACAGACAGACAGACAGACAGACAGACAGACAGACAGACAGACAGACAGACAGACAGACAGACAGACAGACAGACAGACAGACAGACAGACAGACAGACAGACAGACAGACAGACAGACAGACAGACAGACAGACAGACAGACAGACAGACAGACAGACAGACAGACAGACAGACAGACAGACAGACAGACAGACAGACAGACAGACAGACAGACAGACAGACAGACAGACAGACAGACAGACAGACAGACAGACAGACAGACAGACAGACAGACAGACAGACAGACAGACAGACAGACAGACAGACAGACAGACAGACAGACAGACAGACAGACAGACAGACAGACAGACAGACAGACAGACAGACAGACAGACAGACAGACAGACAGACAGACAGACAGACAGACAGACAGACAGACAGACAGACAGACAGACAGACAGACAGACAGACAGACAGACAGACAGACAGACAGACAGACAGACAGACAGACAGACAGACAGACAGACAGACAGACAGACAGACAGACAGACAGACAGACAGACAGACAGACAGACAGACAGACAGACAGACAGACAGACAGACAGACAGACAGACAGACAGACAGACAGACAGACAGACAGACAGACAGACAGACAGACAGACAGACAGACAGACAGACAGACAGACAGACAGACAGACAGACAGACAGACAGACAGACAGACAGACAGACAGACAGACAGACAGACAGACAGACAGACAGACAGACAGACAGACAGACAGACAGACAGACAGACAGACAGACAGACAGACAGACAGACAGACAGACAGACAGACAGACAGACAGACAGACAGACAGACAGACAGACAGACAGACAGACAGACAGACAGACAGACAGACAGACAGACAGACAGACAGACAGACAGACAGACAGACAGACAGACAGACAGACAGACAGACAGACAGACAGACAGACAGACAGACAGACAGACAGACAGACAGACAGACAGACAGACAGACAGACAGACAGACAGACAGACAGACAGACAGACAGACAGACAGACAGACAGACAGACAGACAGACAGACAGACAGACAGACAGACAGACAGACAGACAGACAGACAGACAGACAGACAGACAGACAGACAGACAGACAGACAGACAGACAGACAGACAGACAGACAGACAGACAGACAGACAGACAGACAGACAGACAGACAGACAGACAGACAGACAGACAGACAGACAGACAGACAGACAGACAGACAGACAGACAGACAGACAGACAGACAGACAGACAGACAGACAGACAGACAGACAGACAGACAGACAGACAGACAGACAGACAGACAGACAGACAGACAGACAGACAGACAGACAGACAGACAGACAGACAGACAGACAGACAGACAGACAGACAGACAGACAGACAGACAGACAGACAGACAGACAGACAGACAGACAGACAGACAGACAGACAGACAGACAGACAGACAGACAGACAGACAGACAGACAGACAGACAGACAGACAGACAGACAGACAGACAGACAGACAGACAGACAGACAGACAGACAGACAGACAGACAGACAGACAGACAGACAGACAGACAGACAGACAGACAGACAGACAGACAGACAGACAGACAGACAGACAGACAGACAGACAGACAGACAGACAGACAGACAGACAGACAGACAGACAGACAGACAGACAGACAGACAGACAGACAGACAGACAGACAGACAGACAGACAGACAGACAGACAGACAGACAGACAGACAGACAGACAGACAGACAGACAGACAGACAGACAGACAGACAGACAGACAGACAGACAGACAGACAGACAGACAGACAGACAGACAGACAGACAGACAGACAGACAGACAGACAGACAGACAGACAGACAGACAGACAGACAGACAGACAGACAGACAGACAGACAGACAGACAGACAGACAGACAGACAGACAGACAGACAGACAGACAGACAGACAGACAGACAGACAGACAGACAGACAGACAGACAGACAGACAGACAGACAGACAGACAGACAGACAGACAGACAGACAGACAGACAGACAGACAGACAGACAGACAGACAGACAGACAGACAGACAGACAGACAGACAGACAGACAGACAGACAGACAGACAGACAGACAGACAGACAGACAGACAGACAGACAGACAGACAGACAGACAGACAGACAGACAGACAGACAGACAGACAGACAGACAGACAGACAGACAGACAGACAGACAGACAGACAGACAGACAGACAGACAGACAGACAGACAGACAGACAGACAGACAGACAGACAGACAGACAGACAGACAGACAGACAGACAGACAGACAGACAGACAGACAGACAGACAGACAGACAGACAGACAGACAGACAGACAGACAGACAGACAGACAGACAGACAGACAGACAGACAGACAGACAGACAGACAGACAGACAGACAGACAGACAGACAGACAGACAGACAGACAGACAGACAGACAGACAGACAGACAGACAGACAGACAGACAGACAGACAGACAGACAGACAGACAGACAGACAGACAGACAGACAGACAGACAGACAGACAGACAGACAGACAGACAGACAGACAGACAGACAGACAGACAGACAGACAGACAGACAGACAGACAGACAGACAGACAGACAGACAGACAGACAGACAGACAGACAGACAGACAGACAGACAGACAGACAGACAGACAGACAGACAGACAGACAGACAGACAGACAGACAGACAGACAGACAGACAGACAGACAGACAGACAGACAGACAGACAGACAGACAGACAGACAGACAGACAGACAGACAGACAGACAGACAGACAGACAGACAGACAGACAGACAGACAGACAGACAGACAGACAGACAGACAGACAGACAGACAGACAGACAGACAGACAGACAGACAGACAGACAGACAGACAGACAGACAGACAGACAGACAGACAGACAGACAGACAGACAGACAGACAGACAGACAGACAGACAGACAGACAGACAGACAGACAGACAGACAGACAGACAGACAGACAGACAGACAGACAGACAGACAGACAGACAGACAGACAGACAGACAGACAGACAGACAGACAGACAGACAGACAGACAGACAGACAGACAGACAGACAGACAGACAGACAGACAGACAGACAGACAGACAGACAGACAGACAGACAGACAGACAGACAGACAGACAGACAGACAGACAGACAGACAGACAGACAGACAGACAGACAGACAGACAGACAGACAGACAGACAGACAGACAGACAGACAGACAGACAGACAGACAGACAGACAGACAGACAGACAGACAGACAGACAGACAGACAGACAGACAGACAGACAGACAGACAGACAGACAGACAGACAGACAGACAGACAGACAGACAGACAGACAGACAGACAGACAGACAGACAGACAGACAGACAGACAGACAGACAGACAGACAGACAGACAGACAGACAGACAGACAGACAGACAGACAGACAGACAGACAGACAGACAGACAGACAGACAGACAGACAGACAGACAGACAGACAGACAGACAGACAGACAGACAGACAGACAGACAGACAGACAGACAGACAGACAGACAGACAGACAGACAGACAGACAGACAGACAGACAGACAGACAGACAGACAGACAGACAGACAGACAGACAGACAGACAGACAGACAGACAGACAGACAGACAGACAGACAGACAGACAGACAGACAGACAGACAGACAGACAGACAGACAGACAGACAGACAGACAGACAGACAGACAGACAGACAGACAGACAGACAGACAGACAGACAGACAGACAGACAGACAGACAGACAGACAGACAGACAGACAGACAGACAGACAGACAGACAGACAGACAGACAGACAGACAGACAGACAGACAGACAGACAGACAGACAGACAGACAGACAGACAGACAGACAGACAGACAGACAGACAGACAGACAGACAGACAGACAGACAGACAGACAGACAGACAGACAGACAGACAGACAGACAGACAGACAGACAGACAGACAGACAGACAGACAGACAGACAGACAGACAGACAGACAGACAGACAGACAGACAGACAGACAGACAGACAGACAGACAGACAGACAGACAGACAGACAGACAGACAGACAGACAGACAGACAGACAGACAGACAGACAGACAGACAGACAGACAGACAGACAGACAGACAGACAGACAGACAGACAGACAGACAGACAGACAGACAGACAGACAGACAGACA